>NW_024429212.1:725607-795651 GCF_017639785.1 Mesocricetus auratus
TGCTCAAGTGAGGCACAAGTCTATGAATTAAGAGATCTTTTGAACATATTTGATTGTTTGAGTTCACAGAAGCCACCTTGAGTTTCCACCTCAGAGTTGGGAAGGCTTGGGAATCTCTTTTTACAGAGGGGGAAAGAAGAAGTTTGGAGCATTCTCACATATCCTTGTGTAAATATATCTGGCAAATTTGGCGGATGACTGATAAGATTGGAGGCTCGATGGCTCCAGGTCTCCCTGCAGTCAACCATGCTCTGTTCAGAGATCTAGGTACCTGTACAGTAGGCGGGAGCTGGTGTGGTGACTGAGGAAAACGTTCTGGGGCACCCGATGCCTCCACTGTACCTCTCTGTCTGCTGGCATATTTTGTGTTCTAAGTGATATTAGTCACATTTTCCAAAAGTTGCTTCAAACATCTTTTCCAATGTATCCTTATTTGAATCAGACAATAATATGTCATCCATATAATGATATATTAACGAATGTGGAAATTTTTTACCAATTATTTCTAGGGGTTTATTCACAAAATATTGACACAAAGTTGGACTGTTTAACATACCTTGAGGTAGTACCTTCCATTGGAATCTCTGTACCGGACGGGAATTATTATAGGTAGGTACCATGAAGGCGAACTTTTCTCTGTCGTTTTCTTGTAACGGTATGGGGAAGAAACAATCTTTTAAGTCTATAACTAAAATTGGCCAATCCTTAGGAATTAGAGAAGGTAATGGCATCCCCGGTTGTAGGGACCCCATAGGCTGAATTACCTTGTTGATGGCTCTAATATCAGTATCCATTCTCCACTTACTAGACTTCTTCTTGACAACAAAAACAGGTGAATTCCATGCACTAGTTGAATCCTCAATATGTCCAGCATCTAATTGTTCCTGAACTAACTTCTCTAAAGCCTCTAACTCCTCAGATGTCACAGGCCATTGACCCACCCAGACGAGTTCATCTGCCAGCCATTTTAAGGGTAGAGCTTTTGGTTGCTCTGTTGGTTTTGCACTAGCATCTTGCTTCTGTATAGCCTTTACATTTGGCATCCATTTTCTGTACTGCCTTACTATATTCTTTGTACCACTAAAAGCTTGTCTATAATTCCTAGCTGATACAGGAGGAATGTTAATCTGTGTATTCCATTGCTGGAATAGATCACGATCCCAGAGGTTTATAGCAATATCTGCAACATATGGCTTTAACCTTCCTCTCTGTCCTTCTGGCCCAATAAAGTCAATCCATCTGACACTCTGTTTAACTTCAGATAGGGTTCCAATCCGTAAGAATTGAACATTAACCTCTTTTAAAGCCCAGGTGGGTGGCCAGGACTACTGGTTAATGATAGTGACGTCACTTCCTGTGTCTAAGATGCCGTTAATTACCATATTATTTACTTTTACTGGTAGCTTGGGTCTATGATATTGTATAGAAGTTTGCCAAAATATATGTTTTGTATCTCCTCCTGATGTAATTGATTCATCCTCTGAAGCTAATGTATTATCCAGTGCCGTATTATTTACAATGGGCAGTGGGTCTTCTAATTGTCCTGGGAGAGGCTGTCCTCCACTGTCACTGGGAATGACCGGATAATCTTCCTTTTTGGGGCTCCATTGAGCCCCTGAACCCCGTTTTTTGGCTTTAAAGATCTACCTTGTCTATCTGTTGTGGATCTGCATTCATTAGTCCAATGCCGGCCTTTTCCACACCTCCTGCAGAGACCAGGAGGTTGAGGCCTTCTGTTTGACACATTCCTGGTAGAAGCATTATTCCTAGGAATGCGTTGTCTACAGTTCCTACTCAGATGTCCCATTTTACCACAATTAAAACATCTAAAGTTTTGATGTCTTTTGAAACTTCTAGAGATTGCTTCCCCAACCCAATTTGGTATCTCCTCTTGGGTAGGCCATATTTCATCCTGATTCCTCCTAAATCCTTTAGAAATGGCTTCTCCTATCCAGGTTCCTGCCTCTGGATTGTCATACTCAACATTAGTTGTATATAAGACCCATTCCTCCAATGGTGCTGATCTTACCTTTAATGGCCACAGTATCTGTTTGTAATGTGGGTTTGCATTCTCATAAGCCAACGATTCTGTAAGAAGTCGCCTAATATTAGGATCAGTTATTTGTAAATCTACTGCTCTGGATAATCTTTGTAAGAATTCAGAGAATCTTTCTCTCGGACCCTGTATCACTTTTGAATATGATTCAACTCTTTCCCCTGGTTCACGAACCTTATCCAAAGCATTTAGTGCTGCTGTTTTGCATAAATCAAATGTACGCTCATCATAACCAGCTTGGACCTGCGGGTCAGAAAATTGCTTCTCCCCCATAATCTTACTTTCAGAAGCATCAAATCCATCCCTCAAACCTTGAAGTTCAAGGGCCTTGGCTTCCTGTCTCCACAAAGCTTTCCACTGTATTTGAGAAGACTGGTCCAACACTGCAGATATTAAATCATTCCAATCTGAGGGAGTTATCTTATTGGTCGTAGCCCATGTACTTAGTAACTGTTTTACATAAGGGCTGTGGACCCCAAAAGTCATTATCGCATTTTTAATGGATTTCATATCTTTCATGGGAATAGGTTCCCATTTCTGTGTAGTGGAACCAGATTGGTGCCTCCGTGATGATGACCTTTCTACTACAGTTACTGGAAAGGCCACCTTAGGATGTCTAGTAGCCGTATTTCATTTATTTCCTAGTGGCCTAGCATCCGTTGACTCAACTTCTGATATTTCAGAGGATGTATCTTCTAAAGATTGAAATTTTGCAACCATGTCATCCTTTAAGTCTCGTATTTCCTGCATTAAAAATTGTTCCAATTCCTTGGACTGTTCATTGAGGTCTTCTATTTCCTCCACTAAAAATTGTCCCAAGTCCTCAGATTGTTCATTAAGGTCTTGGATTTTCTGCATTAAAAATTGTTTTAAGTCTTTGGATTCTTCAGTTAAACGAGATTCCAAGCTTTTCATACCATCCTCCCTAAAAACTCCAAAGGCATCTATTTTTCCTTCCAGAAAACACATTCGATCCGCTAGATTGCCATTATTATCAGACATAGATTGAATTGACCCTGCTAATTTTGAAAATTCCTCCTGGTTAGATTCCATCTTAGCCATAAATGTAGTGGACATCGAATTGAATGTGTCTCTAAGGTTGTCCTGGTCAAATTTAACCAAACCCCCTTGTTCCTGAATTTTTAACTCTAACTTTTGAATTGACTCTGATAATTTGGAAAGTTCCACCTGATTAGACTCAGTCTTAACCATAAATGAAGTAGACATTGAATTAAATGTAACCAAATCCACTTGTTCCTGGATTTTTACTCTAATTTTCGAAACATTAGCTCATGTTTCTTCCAAGTGATTATATGTATTAATACACTAATCACAAGCATGACACACATATACGTATGAAAAATATAATTGTCTTTTACCACATAATCCATCACATTGGTAATGAAATCTCCAAAATCCTGCAGTGTTAAATTACCTGCCATGTTATAATTAGATGTTATTACCCTCAATCGGTGATTCCTAAATTGGAAAAATTCACCTCCTTTATTATCTCAAATTAAAATACCTGTAGTTACCGTGCTTGGCCAGCAGATGGCGGAGGTGTACTGCCAAACGCTACCTCTCCGCGGAAAATCGGATTCTCCCCAAGGAACCTGTGAAAACTTAATGAACAGATTCGGGCAGGCAGATTCACCGCACAGCAGTGGAACTTGCAATGGCTCTGGTAGCTGCTGAGAAGGGGTGCCGGCGGCTGGAACGCGTGGCGGTCTGTAACTGCGAGTTGCAGCGGCGGGCTGTGAGCAGCACATGTGGCGTTGCAGGGTGGGCGACAAAGGGGTCAGAGTCCCCGGTTCTGCGCGGCTTGGCGGGCGGCAGGAGCACGGAGCTATCGCGGGGAGGGGGGGGGGGCAGCTCTGGGCGCAGAGCGGTGGCCGGGGGTGCTCAGGGGCCCCAAGGAACAATGGCGCTGGGCCAGTGGGGTGCGCTGCTGCTGCCGCAGCTGCTGCTGCTGGGCGCTCTTGCGGGGACGCCCAGTGGTCACGCGCAGAGGCTGACTGTGTCCGTGTAGGGTACACGCAGCGATAGACTGCTGCGGTGTCCGCGAACGGGTGAACAGCACGCGGCAGCTGTGAGCAGCAAGCGTGGGGGCGCTGGGCGGCAGAGGGTCTGAACAGCTTGGCAGCCAAGGCTGCAGCGGCCGGCGGGGCAGCAGGGCTTGCGGGGAAGGGAAAACAGCTCCGCGCGGGGAGGCCAACTACTCTCTTTGCGATTAAGCTGCAGGTACGCGCAGCGGCCGACCGGGGCGGGGTCCCCGGTCATGGGCCGAAACAGCACACGTGGGGAGAGTGTGGGAGCTCCGAACAAAACCGGGGCAATGTAGCCTCCCTGGCCTCGGGGCGGGAGCTTAGCACTCACCTTGGAGGATTTCAGGTGTTTTCCAAGGCGTGGGCTGTAATTCCAATCCACTTCTGCCACCAGATATAACGATATTCGGTACTAGATAGAAAAAAAACAATATATTTATTTATCAGGGGAGAGAGAGAGTCGCACTGCCCAGGAGTCAGAAGCGTGGCTGGCTTCCAGGAGAACCAAGGGGGCTTCCTTCTTCTTTCACTTCCTTTTATATCTACCTGTGTCAGTTTACATGTCTCCACCCTCATGGCTGGATAGCTTTCTGGGGTTCACTCCTACACTGAACTCTTAATGTTACCACATTATTTCCAAGCAGACATTCCAAGAAGAGCAAAGAGACTGCTCAAGTGAGGCACAAGTCTATGAATTAAGAGATCTTTTGAACATATTTGATTGTTTGAGTTCACAGAAGCTACCTTGACTCCTTGTTTCCACCTCAGAGTTTGGAAGGCTTAGGAATCTCTTTTTATAGAGGGCGAAAGAAGAAGATGGGAGCATTCTCACATATCCATGTGTAAATATATCTGGCAAATTTGGCGGATGACTGATAAGATTGGAGGCTTGATGCTTCCAGGTCCCTTGCAGTCAACCATGCTCTGTTCAGAGATCCAGGCACCTATATAGGAGGCAGGAGCTGCTTGGTGACTGAGGAAAACGTTCTGGGGCACCCGATGCCTCCACTGTACCTCTCTGTCTGCTGGCATATTTTGTGTTGTAAGTGATATTAGTCACATTTTCCAACAGCTGACTCCAAATTGAGAAGTATAGATCAAGTTATCTTAAGACACTACACCTAGACATCTTATGGTATTACTAAATATCTGAGCAGAAAGATTTCACTTTTTAAAAAGCCTGGCCTATTTTTATCAAATCCAGTTTCACCACATGTGGACAGATAGTTCTAAGTGATGAGCACATCTGGGTGAGACTTCCTATTTTGTACCCTGGCTTCTAACCGTTCTTTAAAAAAATTATACAATATAATCATTTGTTTCCATCCTGACTGCTGTTTGTGCTCCCTCCTCTCCTCCCATTTCTCCTATACTTCCCCGTTGTCCCTCCCTAATCCACTCCTTCTCTGTTTCTGCTCAGAAATGGCAGGAATCCTTGGGTGTCCACAAAACATGGCATATCAAGTTGAGGTAACGCTAAGCTCCACCCCTCATATTATGCCTTGGTAAGGGAACCTAGTTTAAGGATTGGGTTCCCAAAGTCTGCCAAAGCATCAGAAACAGGACCTGCTCCCACTGCCAGGAGTCCCATAAATAGACACATCTATACTTCAGCTCTATGTATGTAAAGTCCCTATGAGAAGGAAAACAACGCTATGGGAAAAGGGGGCTCAGGGAGCTTTATTAAAGAGGGAAGCACTTTACAGGCTGCTAAACATTCTGCTCCTGAAACATGGTCAGCATACAAGAGGGGATGCTTTTATTTATTTTCTCCTTTATATCTGTCACCTATTACATGTCCCTCTGTCCATGCCCAAAGGGACTGTATCTCAGATATGTGAGCTCTCCCCTACATCCATAGATCTTCCCCATATGGGTTGCTTAACTGTCAGGCCAGTGTTTTGTGAGCTACTGTGAACTCAGGTTAGTTGTCTCTGTGGGTTATCTTGTGATAACCTTATCCCTCCAGGCTCATACAATCCTTCCTCATTCTCTTCAATGGGATTTCTGGAGCTTGGCCAAGAGCTTGTCTGTGAATCTATGCATCTGCTTCCATCATTTACTGGACAAAGTCTCTCTGATGACAATTAGGATAGTCCTTTATAGGCCCTGAAGTTGAACAGGGTCTGCATTGATCAGAAGACAAAGCTGTCTTTATGGTTCTTGTAAAACCCAAGTACTCACAGTTTCCATCACAAAATGCCTCCATCTGTGTGTAAGGTGATGACTCTGGTTTAAGCCTGTTAGGATGAGGAGAACTCTGCTATTGTTTCCTGTTGCCACTTGGATTTTGCATTCACCACTTGAAAGAGTGTTACATTTAATGTTAAAACAGAAGAAAAAGAAGCAGCACTCTCATGCTTTAAGTTCAAGAATACAATTCCTCTAAATCTCTGAAGATAGATTCTAATGCCTTCTGAAATTGTAGACTCTGGGGTCAGATCTGGATCCTGATGATGCCTGTTAGTCAATGTTTGTTGTGGTTGAATCCGTTATAGCACATGTGATGACCACATTGCTCTAATCAAACTATGGATGAAATGAAATCCTAGGATTCTACGTAAAACATTGGTCCAGGAATGAAGAATATTTATTCTTTCCACTTCTATGCTGTTAAGAGTGGCAATTGCAACTGTCAGTATTAAAGTACACAACCCAATGATTTGATGTACAATTGCATCTTTATCTTAAATAAAACTAATTAAAGACCTGTGTATAACACTGAGCATTCTGTTATCACCAGCACCACTTACATTTTATGATGGAGAGTTCTTCTGCAGTAAACTCTCCAAATTCTAGAGAACCAATCTTCCTTCTGCCCACAGCCTTGGACCTATGTACGAATCATAAATTCAAGTTAGAACATTTGTGTGTGTTGTAAGGAATCTATTCCTTATTATAATGGATTTTTACTCAGCATTAGGAGAGCAGGGCATGGGCATGTCCATAGTGAGAGAATCTATGTATTATATAGATTATTCTATACATTAACTTTTGCTTTGTCAATGTACTTATGAAGTAGGACTTTTATCACTTCATTTCCCAAGAATAAACCATAACATATAATAAATAAGTGGCAAAAGACCTGTACTCTTTCAAGTGCTTCACTGAACAAATTTTATTCATGTTTTATCTAAATTTCTGCAATGGGAATGCAGGACTAGTGTGTAACCCAAGTGTGGTCCAGGAATCTGTCCTTGGAGAGAGATTTAGTGGGAGGTGTTTGGCCTTGGTGATTGCTAGAATGAGTGAAACCAGAAAGTGTTTGTTTGTTTTTAGCCAGGAAGTTAAGTCCTAAGTTTGCACAGATCTGCCCATAATTCACACTGCCATCATATCAGAGTCACAAAGAGAAAAGGCCAGGACAACATTTTTATTCTTAAAAGTATCCTGTTTCTCTTGTTAGGATCCCTCCTTAGAGTTCTCAAGCATTTGGACAACAGGGCAGGAAGATAGGTGGGAGTAGGATATGAAGATTCTGGGAATTATAGACAGAGAGATGTCCTCATGTGATACCAGGAAATGAGGTAGCTAGGCAGAAGAGGATGTAGGAGGGACAAACAGGAAATCACTCTCTGCACTTGAGAGATGTAGCAGGCAAGAAAGTGGCAGGTCCAGCATTCCTGGTGAGCCCAGATCACACTGAAATACTTGGATTTATAGGAAATGTGTTAATAATTAAGACAGGGCTAGCCAATAAGAAACCATAGTCAACAGCCAACAGATTTATATTTAATGTAAGTCTCATGTGTTCATTTGGGGCTAATATGGTTCTGGGCCCAGGCTAGTGGGAAAGAGTCCTTGTAGCACTGAGGTGGTTCCTGAACCTTGAATCCAAGGCTCTAGTTAGTACACATGGGAAACCCCATCAAACCTACTGCAGAGATTTTCCATGAAAGAGCTGGGGACAGCTCTTCTGAGTATAGTCTGGATATCAGAGTTCTTAACTGATTCTAAGGCACAAGTTTCCTGAGGTTAATTATCAAAGAACCAGGGCCCCCCACATCAGAGGACCTGAAGACATTGGAATAGATTATACACCAGGAGTTTAATGTGGACAGCCAAAGAGGGTCAATCTAGACAGTGTCAAGGGTGTGAACATGTGGTCATTGACTAGAGGGTTGAAGAGAATGAGAGGAGGGTCAAAGTACTAAGAGTTTGGGAAGGTGAACATCTGGGTCACATCTAGGTATTCCTCTAACCTATAAATTTCTGAAATGATCTGTGGCTCTTTGTGTGGCAAAGGAAAGTCCCTGAAGCACAGGAAAATATATTTCTCAGTGCCTTACATTCTGTTTCTTGTTGTAGAATGAGTTCAGGAAACCAAATTTTGAAACATATATGAACATAAGTTGGAGGCATATTTTGCCTATTAAAGCTCTATGCAGTGTACGTTACTGTATATTATTTCCAAGAGATGTCATTGACATCCATGTTCCAGAGAGGATGAACTGATAAAAAGTATGTGGTGTGTGTGTTTGCATGTGTGTACACGGAACAGTCTTCAACCACAAAAACATGGAATTTTTAATAACGGAGATGATCCTGAAGGACACTGACTGTGTCAATCCAGATGCACCAAGGGAAGGAAAACTCATTTTTACATATATAAGACAAATATTAGGATAACAGGGAGGAATAGACCCCCAAGAAATAATCCAATTGAGGGCTGAAATCAATAAAATAGAAACCAGGAGAATATTACAAAGAGTCAATGAAACAAAGAATAGGTTCTTTGAGAAAATCAACAAAATAGACAAACCTTTATCCAAACTAACCAGCAGGCAGAGAGAGAGAGAGAGAGAGAGAGAGAGAGAGAGAGAGAGAGAGAGAGAGAGAGAGAGAGAGAAAAGAAGAGAGGAAGAGAATGCTAATTAACAAAATCATAAATGAAAAGGGGGACATAGACATAACAAAAGACACTGAGAAAATCCAGAGATTTCAAGGCATACTTTGAAAATGTGTACTCCACAATTTTGATAATCTACAGGAAATGGATGATTTTTTGAATAGATATCACTTATCAAAATTAAATTAAGAACAGATAAGCAATTTAAATAGACCTATAACCCCTAATGAAATAGAAGCAGTCATCAAAATCTCCCAACCAAAAAAGGCCAGGGGCAGATGGCCTCAGTGCAGAATTCCACAAGAAATTAAAAAGGAGCTAATATCAGTACTCCTCAAATTGGTCCACACAATAGAAGCAGAAGGTTCATTGCCAAACTCTTTACGAGGCTAAAATTACCTTAGTACCCAAGTCACACAAAGACACAACTAAGAAAGAGAACTACAGATCAATTTCCCTCATGAACATTGATGAAAAAATAATCAACAAAAAGAATCGAGGAACACCTCAATAAAGTCATCCACCACAATCAAGCACATATATATGTTCAACTGTGTTCATAGCAGCATTGTTTGTAATAGCCAGAACCTGGAACCAACCTAGATGTCCTTCAACTGAAGAATGGATACAGAAAATGTGGTACATTTACACAATTGAGTACTACTCCGAGGGGGGGGGTAACCAATAGAATCTAGAAATTCACAGGCAAATAGATGGAACTAGAAGAAACCATCCTGAGTGAGGTAACCCAATCACAAAAAACCAAACATGGTATGCACTCACTCATGTATGGTTTTTAGGCATAGAGAAAAGGATTACCAGTCTACAATCCACACCATCAGAGGAGCTAGGAAACAAGGAGGACCCTAAGAGTAGAATGCATGGTCCTCCAAAGAAGGGGAGGGGGACAAGAACTCCTGTGCAAATTGGGAGCATGGGGGGAGAGGAGGGAGATGGGAAGGATAGAGGGGTAGTAGGGGGGAGGAGAACAGGAGGACTGAAACAGGGAAGGAATAGAGGAGGGTGGGAAGGGAGATGCCTTGATAGAGGGAGCCAGTAAGGGTTTGGAGAGGCACAGAGGAAATGGTAGGGTATCCACGGGGATCACCCCAACTAGGAATCTGGGCAGTGGTAGAGGGACTGCCTTTGATGGCCTTCCCCTAGAGTGAGATTGATGACTACCTTGGTCACCATTCCTAGAGTCTTGACCCAGTAGCTGGTCGATACAGAGACAGGCACCCACAGCTAAACACTAAGATACACTCACGGAGTCCAGTTGCAGAGAGGGAGGAGAGATACTGAAGAGACAGTTGACCTGACCTAATGAGAGCATGCAGACCCTAGTAGTAAAGTGGGGGAACCAGCATTGGAGCAAACCAAGCTCTCTGAATGTGGGTGCCACCTAGGAGGTCAAGGCAGTCTATGGAACCTCTAACAGTGGAGCCAGTGTTTATTCCTAGGTCACAAATGGACTTTGGGGCCCATTCCCTATGGAGGAATACTATTGTAGCCCAGATAAGAATGGAGGGTCTAGGCCCTCCCCCAAATGATGTGATAGACTTTGATGAGCCCTCGTGGAGGGTCTCACTATCTCTGAGGAATGGGTGGAGGGTCTGTGGAAAGCATGAGAGGATAAGAGGGCAAGGGAATGGGGGCATGGATTTGTAACTAAGAGCGTTTTTTTAAATAAAATAAAAAGTTAAGATAATGGAAAGTGAGAATAGAATACTTGGTATTGGAGACTGGCAAGGACAGAGATGCTGAGGAGACATTGATCAGTGGTTACAGAATTACATTTAGGAGCCAAGACTTCTGGTCTACTATTTATATGACTATAAACAATAACAGATTATGTATTTTGAAATACCAAGGACAGTAGAATTTTAATGTTTTACCATAAAAAATTATTAATGTTTGAAGTGACTTACATGCTAGTTCCCCAAATTAATCATTTCACAATGTGTATATACATGTGTCATCCTGCACAATGGTACAGGTTTTTATCATTACAATAGGTGAGTTTAAAAATAATGAACTCTTGCATATTTCAACCTTTTACCTTAAACTTCAAAAGTGGGAGGGAAGAATTCATGACAGTATTTCATTCTGCGTCAACAAATTGCAATAGGGAGAGGGTTTTGGAAGGAACTTCTGGAGACAAAGGTAAGAGAGGCTTTCAGCTCTGTGAGCTGGTGCAGAAGCCGTGGAGAAGGATAGTGGGGAGGTTGCTCAAAGTGATTGTGACATGTGGTTGCTGATTGACACTTAATGCAGTTATGCTAACTCTACCTGAAAACAGATGACCTACTTCCTTAGATAAGTCCATTTCAAAAAGATGACCCCATGTTTGATTAACCATTAAATTTATTTTCTTCAGGACACAGGTTAATTCCCTAAGGTGAAATGTCTTCTGGGACTTCGGTAACCGCATATTATGCTAGCAATATGCTAATGAGTATTCTGTGATACTTGAGGCTAAATGGGTTGTACTGGCTAGAGTTACAATTTCTCCACTAGTTCAGTTAATACAGTTGATGTCTCTTACTGCCCAACACAGATTGCTAGATCAACTGCAGTATGAGATGCTTCTAACATCATTTCTTCCTCAAAGGGTGATGTGGCACTCTATTTTCCCTATATGACTCCTTCCATATTGAATGCCCACAAGAACGTATCTTTGAACCCACATTATCTGTGCTACTGGAGTCTGCCATCTATGAGGTCACTACTTCTGCCTTTCTATCAAATATCACACATAACCCCCATGAGACACGTGCAATGATCTGAAGTCTGAGTCTTAGCACCATGTAGAAACACTGGAATCTCCAGGCTTAGGAAGACCTGTCTGCTGATATCTTTATTTTTCGTGGAATCACTTCCAGACTGCATTAGCCCAGCAAAGGTATAAGGTAAGTCACTCGAGTGGCACAGTACCATTTGTTATCTAGCATTTGCATATTCAGAGTGTGAGCAACAGTTAGTTTTCTGTGTAGAAAATACATCTTGTTCTGTGCAAGCATAGGTGCTGCAAATAATGTGCTCATGAGAGTGTGGGATGCCTTCATTTGCTTCATATCTATTCTGTCTCTGTACTAACTTTTTATAATATTGGCAGTTGTCTCTACGGAGCCATAAACAAACCTGGGGTTAGAAGGCAGAGGCTCAGTGAAGCATCAACAATTTTTAAGGAGACATTGGCTGTGTTAAAAGTTTAGATATTAGGACTGTATAAGCCTGAATCCAAAGTGGTAGTTTTTCTTGACATGTCGGCAATGCCTTTGAGAGGGAATTGAATCTCCATGGAGGCAGAGACACAAGGTAAGAGAGAAATGTAGCCAGATCATCAGCACTCTGTACTTTTTTACACTCTGTACCCTGGGATCAGCTTTAAAATTGGCAGTCTTTGGAGTCAGTATTTTTAAGTAAAGCATAAATATTCATTTATTTACAAAAGTGTCCTTGAAGATCCTGGTACTTGATATCCAGAGTCCTGACTGAGCCTTAGCAAATTATGAAAGTATGTAAACACATGGGGAGCCTATTGCAAGCATTTTATTGGAGATAAAGCAGAATTGCAAAAAAGTGATGATCAGAGACCTTTCTTTGGCCTCACCTCATGATCATCTTGTTTGTAAAAATAAGACAACCCTCCCTTTTTAGCTCAGTCTCAGTTCCAAATCCAAACATGGGAACAAAGGATAGTTGCAGCTTCAATAAAAATTCAGTTAATTTCTATTTAAACTGAGTCTATGGTCTCTTAGTGCTTTCTGAGTCTATGACCCTGCAGTCTCTGAAATAAGATCCTGATGCTTGAACCCAAGAGCCTTTACAAAGTCACAAACCAAATATCAATAGAATAGTAAGAAGTAAATATCAATGAAAAAGTTAGAATTTTCTAGAGGGGATTTAGAGATGAAAGTAAATGAAAACACTGTATAACAATTCCCTTATAATAACAAAGCAGATTAGGAAGATACAGTTTTTCTGCTTTCCTTACAATACATAGACCCTAGTTTCATTCTGTGACTCATACAGGTCTTTATTTTTCTGGGCACCATTTATGAAGCAGTATTCCTTCAATGAGTGATGGGTGGTGGTGTCACAGACCTTTAATCCCCACAATGTAGGGAGAAGCAGGTAGATCTGTGTTTGAGGCCAGCCCCAGGTCTACAAAACAAGTTCCAGGACCTCCTGGAATACACACACACACACACACACACACACACACACACACACACACACACACACACACACACAGAGAGAGAGAGAGAGAGAGAGAGAGAGAGAAACCTGTCGAGAAAACATTGCAATTGCAGCGTGAGACCTAAAATGTGTCTACTACACAACAGGGAAGTCACTTCTGAGCTGGTGGGTGTGTTATGCTGGTTATATCAGAGCAAGCAGCTTGATCAACTCTGCTGGTAGGAACTTAAATACAGAGGAGTTGTTGTTTGTTCTAAAATGTTAGAATTTGTCTTACTGCCTGGCATCTATGGCTAACTAGTATGGTTGCAAGGCTTACAGCTGTGTGCTACCACTTCCTGGACTTACTACTGTAGCTAAATTTGCACTCTGATCTTTAGACAAACGTTGTTAGATTGTAAACAAAATATCACGACAGTTTTGAATGCTGTGGTTTTTTTCATAGGTTGTGTGTGTGTGTGTGTGTGTGTGTGTGTGTGTGTGTGTGTTTGTATCACCCCATGCATATGAGGGTCTCATGCTTTTTCTTTTTTGATTCTTCAAATTATTCTTGCTTATTTGTTTGTTTTATTTGCCTGCTAACTTCCCAAAGAAAGAGAAGGCATATAATTGGAATGCTGGAGAAGATCCAGGAGGAGATTCAAGAGGGAACACAATGGTCAGAATATATTGTAGGAAAAGAACAATTTGAATAAAAACATCAGAAGCAAAGAGACAAATGTAGATGTTGTGTATACAAAGAACTGCAGAAGAAACAAGTACTGAAAGCTGTGGTCACCTTGGGGTGCTGCCCAGCTGTGAGCACCAGTGTGAATGTCTGTGAAGCACAGTGGAAAACCTGGCATCCTGCGGTCACAAATTGGTCAGGTCAGGAATAGAGGTAATAGTCCAGGATCAACTCTGGAACTTCAGCTAATGGCTTATGTGTTGGCTGAGGGTAGAAAGAAGGTTGTGGCACAAAAGGTCAGAGAAGAAGCAGGGATCGCCCTCAAAGTTGTCCTTGGTGTCGCCAACATCACTTTGCAGTCTCTGACTCATCAGGGCCATCTCCAGTCTCAAAGGGATAAACTAAACTTAAAGGCTTCACTTCTAAAATAAAGGGACCAGACCCTCACTCAGCCCCTGCTTTAGCATCCATGACAGGCTACAGAAAAGACACATAGGCCTCTGACACAAGGAAACTCCAGATCCTCTGGCTTCCCAGAGCCTAGGGCTAAAATTGAACACAAAGAAACTCCAGACTCCCCCCAACAAGCCTCCTAGATGCTTGGTTTCTGGGAACTGGTTGGTCACAAAAGAGACTCCAGAGGAGACCAAAACCTCCCCTGTAGTCTCCAAGATATAGTTCTGAAAACTACTGGTATTTATGTATAACAGGCCACCTGTAAATAACAAGACAATGCCATAGAAACCACAGGATGTTCCCTCTCAGTACTGACCAATGAAAATAATTGTTACATAGATATTTCATGCCAAAATATGACTTTGAGAAATGCTCCTAATTGTTCCCAAATGCCAACCAATCAGAAACCAACATGTACCTACTGATGTAATCCTGTTACTTTTGTCTATAAAACCTAGCAGTATACAGGGAACCTCACTCACTCTCTGGAGGCTGCTGTGTCAGCTTGTTAGATGGGGTCCCTGTTATGATTGGGATCACTCTTTCATATCTCCTCAATATTGTACTCAAAGTTCTTGCTAGAGCAGTAAGACAACAAAAGTAGATCAAGGCGATACAAATTGGAAAGGAAGAAGTCAAAACTTTCACTATTTGCTGATGATAAGGTAGACTACTTAAATAACCCGAAGAATTCTGTCAGAGAACTCCTACAGCTGATAAACACCTTTAGCAAAGTGGCAGGATACAAGATTAACTCAAAACAAATCAGTAGCCCTACTATATATAGACAATAAATGTACTGAGAAAGAAATCAGAGAAACATCACCTTTATAGTAGCCAGAAACAACATAAAATATCTTGGGGTAACTCTAAACAAACAGGTGAAAGTCCTGTATGACTAGAACCTTGAGTCATTAAAGAAAGAATTTAAAGAAGATACCAGAAAATGGAAAGATCTCCCAGGCTCTTGGATAGGCAGGATCAACAGAGTAAAAATGACAATCTTACCAAAGCAATCTACAGATTCAATGCAATCCCTATCAAAATCCTAGCACAATTCTTCAGAAACCTTGAAAGAACGATAATCAACTTTATATGCAAAAATGAAAGACCCAGGATAGCCAAAACTACCTTGTGCAATAAACGGATTTCTGGAGGCATCACCATCCCTGACTTCAAACTCTATTATACAGCTATATTCCTGAAAGCAGCTTGGTATTGCACAAAAATAGACAGGTACAGCAATGGAATTGAATTGAAGACCCTGATATTAACCCACACAGCTTTGAACATCTGATCTTTGCAAAGAAGCTAAAACTATACAATAGAAAAAGGAATGCATCTTCAACAAATGGTGCTGGCATAACTGGATGCTAGCATATAGAAGACTGCAGATAGATCCATATCTATCACCATGCACAAAACTTAAGTCCAAATGGAGCAAAGACCTCAACATAAATCTAGCCACATTAAACATCTTAGAAGAGAAAGGAAGTAACCTTGAACTAATTGGTACAGGAGTTTGCTTCCTGAACATAACACCAGTAACACAGACACTAAGATAGACTATTAATAAATGGAACCTCCTGAGTCTGAGAAGCTTCTCTAAGGCAAAGGGCACAGTCAAAACTACAATATGGCAGCCCACAGAATGAGAAAAGATATTCACCAGTCTCACATCTGACAGAGGGCTTATCTCCAAAATTTACAAAGCACTCAAGAAGCAAGTCTCCAAAACACCAAAGGATCTTATTAAAAACTGGGGTACAGAAATAAACAGAGAATTCTCAATGGAGGAGTCCAAGATGACTGAGAGACACTTAAGAAAGTGTTCAGCATCCTTACCTGTCAGGGAAATGCAAATCAAAACAACTTTGAGATACCATCTCACTCCTGTAGAATGGCTAAAATAAAAAACACCAATGATAGTTTAGGCTGGAGAGGATGTGGCTGGTGAGGATGTGGAGAGAGGGGAACACTCCTCCACTGATGGTGGGAGTGCCAACTTGTACAGCCACTTTGGAAATCAGTATGGAGATTCCTCAGGAAAATGGGAATCAGTCTGCTATAAGACCCAGCAATTCCACTCTTAAGCATATACCCAAAAGATGCACATTCATACAATAAGGACATCTGTTCCACTATGTTCATATCAGCATCATTTGTAATTGCTAGAACCTGAAAGCAACCCAGATGCTCCTTAACTGAAGAGTGGATAGAGAAATGTGGTACATTTACAAAAAACAAACAATGTAATGAGGATATTCAATGCTATAAGGAAAACAATATATTTATTTACCAGAGAGAGAGCAGCACAAGCTAGGAGTTAGAAGCGTGGCTGGCTTCCAAGAGGAAAAAGGGAGGTTCCATTTCCTTTTACTTCCTTTTATATCTACCTGTGTCAGTTTACATGTCCCGCCCTCATGGGCGAATAGCTTTGTGGGGTTCACTCCTACAATTCCCCTTTTAGTCTAAATAGAAGATTTAAATTTGATACAAACTCAAACATATACAACACATATACATAGAGGGTGATAATTGAGTTATAATCTATTTATCCTAAGCTAAACATTTCCATTCCACCTAAATTCTAAACTTATCTGAAAAGGATGCCTAAGTCTGAACACCTCCTTCCAATCCCAACCATAAAATAATTGCAAATTAACACTAACAGGTGTAAACTATCCTCTAATATCAATAGTAGGGAGAAGGGACATGGAATTCTCAAATTTACTTCCTGCTGAAGTGGGACGATGACAATCATGCGGACCCGTGGGAAGAAATTGTTAGTGTAACAAGAGTCTTAAGTAGGTCAATTAGTCTCTGGTTGGCAGGAGAGGCTTGACTGAAGTTCTGGATTAGAGTTCTAATTTTGATTGAAGCTCTTGTCTGAAGCTCTGATCAGATTGTAGAAGATTCACTGTATCAGTTCCTTGGTCTGGAGATGTGTCCAAGCTGGCTTTCAGGATGGTGCTTGTCAGGTGGGGTCGATGATGTGAGGCAGTTTAGATGTATCCAGTCGAATCAGGCAGAGTCGGGGAAGTGAATCCACATTCTCTTTCTGAAGTAGTTGAAGATTGCCGTCAAGAAATCCCTTTTCTCTGGAAAACTGAAATATTAATGTTAGCACAGAAAATGTTAACTTTTATTTGTATGAATACTGGGAAAGGTGACCCTAAAGAAGATAATACACATGAAGGAGATTAGAGTTTTAGAAAAGAATCAAGTATACACAGATGACAGTCCCTATTTTTTTCTGTCTTATATCAATGGCTCTTTGATATAATACAGAAAGTCTGAATTGCATTTTAACAATATGTTTGGGTTTAAAGCAGGAGAGCCAATCCAACTCCAAAGCCAGCATTAATTAGATGAATTGGGACTCAGGCATATTAAGAAGTGGAGGAAATAGAAATTGCAATAACAAAATAGAGAGATTTAGACATTGATAACACATCATATTATTGCATGTTTGGTGGTCCTCTGGGTAGCTATCCTTAATTCTTTAGGTATCCATATACCTAGTATTTTTTCACTGATAAGAACTAATTTTTCCTGTAAAGACACAAGCAGAACACTTCTCTTTCCTTTGATGAGTTTTCCTTACACATAGCAGACCTTGTAGATGAGCTGTCACCTTTCCTCCTCCTGAGACGTTTTCTGTTCTGATCGAATATTAATTAATTTAGATGGGACCCAAAGGTTTTCTTCTCCTGTGGAAACAAAAGCAAAGCCCCTTCCCCAATGTAACACATATCCTGGTTTCCAGACTGAGGTCATAACATCCTTAAAATACACTGGTTGGTTTAGTTCATAAGTCTTCTCTGTAGTCCAGTGTCTTTCTGCTGCAGTTTGTCCTTTTTCATCAGCATTAAGAAAATTTAACGTTAGTAAAGCATTATGTAACCTGTGTTTGGGGGTCTTTGTCGCCCCTGGCTGTTTATGAAGCATCTCTTTTAAGGTTCATTAGATCTTTCAATAACTGCTTGTAAGGTATACCAGTTACATGTTTTATATTATAATATTGGAAAAATTACTGGATACATATGCTGGAGTATTGTCAGTTTTTATTGTTTTAGGTATACCCATAACAGCCATCACCTCTAAAAGGTGTGTAATAACAGAATCAGCTTTTTCAGAGCTGAGGGCAGTAGCCCATTGGAAGCCTGAGAACGTGTCTATGGTATGGTGTACATATTTCAAACTGCCAAATTCTGGGAAGTGAAATACATCCATTTGCAAAAGTTCATTTCTGTGAATACCTTTAGGATTACAACCTGCTTGTAATGGAGTTTCATTGTAGAATGAGCAAGTAGGGCAATTTCTTACTATTTCTTTGGCTTGTTGCCAGGTGATAGAAAAATCCTTCTTTAAACCTTTGCTGTTAACATGGCATTTCTTATGAAATTCTGAAGCTTCCAACACATTACCTATTAAGAAATGATCAATTTCATCATTGCCTTGTGCCAGAGGACCTGGCAGACCTGTATGGTATCTGATGTGTGTTATATATATAGGATGGGTCCAGTTTCTAATGGTTTCCTGTAATTGTAAAAACAATGAGGTTAATTCTGTACTATCAGGAACAAATTCTAGGGTCTCAATGTGCAAGACAACTCTCTCTGCATACTGAGAATCTGTGACTATATTGAGAGGCTCTGTAAAGTCCTTAAGTACCATGAGAATGGTATATAATTCTGCCTTTTGTACAGAGTTGTAAGGGTATTGAACTACTTTACTTATATTTCTTGATTTATACCCTGCCTTACCTGATTTGTTTGCATCTGTGTAGAAGGTAAGAACTCCAAAAATAGGTGTTTGCCTCATGATATGCGGAAGAATCCAAATTGTTTTCTTTCTGAATTTGATTCTTTCTGTTTTGGGAAAGTTATTACTAGTAGTTCCCGAAAAGTCACTGCTATTTGCCAATACTCATTATCCTTCCATAAGAAGGAAATTTCATCATTTGTTAAAGGTACAATAATTTCAGCTGGGTCTTACCCAGTCAGTTGACGAAGCCTTAACTTACCTTTTAATATCAAATCGGAGATCTTTTCTATATATGTTTTCAATTTTTTATTCTGTTTATGTGGCAGAAATACCCATTCTAGTATGATGTCTTCCCTCTGCATTAATATTCCTGAGGGGTATTCTCTAGATGGTAAAATAACTAGAATACAGTCCAGATTTGGATCCACACGGTCCACATGTGCTTCTAATATTCTCTTTTCTACCCATTCTAATTCTTTTGCAGCCTCAGCTGAAAGTACTCGTGGGCTGTTTATGTCTTTATCTCCTTTTAAAGCCATTTTCAGGTGTTTTAAATCATGCCCTTCTACACCGATAATTGGCTGTAATTGAGAGATTTCTCCTAATAGTTTTTGAAGATCATTAAGAGTCCAGTAAGGATCTCTTCTGATCTGTACTTTCTGCGGTCTAATTTTCTGAGAGTCTATTTTATAACCTAAATAGTTAATAGAATCTCCTCTTTGTATTTTTCCTGGGGCAATTTGTAATCCCCAGTGAGGCAAAGTTTCCTTTACTGCTTCAAACACCTTTTCTAAAGTATCTTTATTTGAATCAGACAGTAATGTGTCATCCATATAATGATATATTAACGAATGTGGAATTTTTTTGTGAATTATTTCTAGAGGTTTATTCACAAAGTATTGACACAAAGTTGGGCTATTTAATATACTTTGAGGCAGTACTTTCCATTGGAATCTCTGTACCAGTTAGGAATCATTATAGGTAGGTACTGTGAAGGCAAACTTTTTCGTTTTCTTGTAACAGTATGGTGAAGAAGCAATCTTTTATGTCTATAACTATAATTAGCCAATCCTTAGGTATTAGAGAAGGTAACGGCATCCCAGGTTGTAGAGATCCCATAGGCTGAATTACCTTGTTGATAGCTCTAAGATCCGTAACCATTCTCCACTTACCAGATTTCTTCTTGACAACAAAAACAGGTGAATTCCATGCACTAGTTGATTCCTCAATATGTCCAGCATCTAGCTGTTCCTGAACTAACTTCTCCAAGGCCTCTAACTTCTCAGATGTCATAGGCCATTGACCTACCCAGACAGGTTCATCTGTTAGCCATTTTAAGGGCAGAGCTTTCAGTTGCTCTGTAGGTTTGACATTAGCATCCTGTTTTTGTACGGCCTGTATGTTTGGCATCTGCTTTCTGTAATGCCTTACAACATTTCTTCTACCATCTAGAGTTTGTCTATGATTCATATGTGATACAGGAGGAATGTTAATTTGGGTGTTCCATTGCTGTAATAAATCACGACCCCAAATATTCATAGCAATATCTGCAACATATGGTCTCAAACTTCCTCTCTGCCCTTCTGGTCCAATACATTCTATCCATCTAACACGTTGTTTCACATGAGATAAGGTCCCGATTCCAAGAAATTGAACATTTACATCTTTAGAGGGCCAACCTACCGGCCAAATTTTTTAGTTATTATTGTTGCATCTGATCCAGTGTCTAAAACCCCATAAAACACTTTGTTATTCATTTTTACAGCTAATTTGGGTCTATGATCTTGTACAGAAGTTTGCCAGAATATACATTTTGTTTTTCCTCCAGTATCAACTAGCTCCTCCTCAATAACTAATCTGTTATCCACAGTGCCATTAGTCTTTACAATAGGCTGTGAATTTTCTAATTGTCCTGAGAGAGGCTGTCCTCCACTGTTACTGGGAAAGATCGAATCACCTTTGATCTTGTGGCCTCTACAGGGAGGCCCCTGGTCATGTTTCCCAGCTGCAAAGGCTTACCTTGTCTGTCTGTGGTTGATCAACATTCTTTGGTCCAATGTCTTCCTTTCCCGCACCTCTGAGGCCTTCTGTGTGAAGTATTTCTGGTAGAAGCATTATTTCTTGTAATGCTTTGTCTACAATTCCTACTCAGACGTCCTGTTTTACCACAATTAAAACATCTAAGGTTTCGATGTCTTTTGAAACTTCTGAAGATTGCTTCCCCAACCCAATTTGATATCTCCTCTTGGGCAGGCCATTTTTCATCCTGATTCCTCCTAAATCCTTTAGAAATGGCTTCTCCTATCCAGGTTCCTGCCTCTGGATTGTCATACTCAACATTAGTTGTATATAAGACCCATTCCTCCAATTGTGCTGATCTTATCTTTAATGGCCACAGTATCTGTTTGTAATGTGGGTTTGCATTCTCATAAGCCAAAGATTCTGTAAGAAGTCGCCTAATATTAGGATCAGTTATTTGTAAATCTACTGCTCTGGATAATCTTTGTAAGAATTTAGAGATTCTTTCTCTCAGACCCTGTATCACTTTTGAATATGATTCAACTTTTTCTCCTGGTTCACGAACCTTATCCAAATCATTTACTGCTGCTGTTTTGCATAAATCAAATGTATGCTCATCATAACCAGCTTGGACTTGTAGGTCAGAAAATTACTTCTCCCCAATAATCTTACTTTCGGAAGCTTCAAAGCCATCCTTCAAACCTAGATGTTCAAGGGCCTTGGCTTCCTGTCTCCACAAAGCTTTCCACTGTATTTGGGAAGACTGGTCCAGCACTGCAGATATTAAATCATTCCAATCTGAGGGAGTTATCTTATTAGTAGTAGCTCATGTGTTTAGTAACTGTTTTACATAAGGGTTGTGGACCCCAAAAGACATTATCGCTTGCTTTATAGCTTTCATTTCTTTCATGGGAATAGGTTCCCATTTATGTGTAGTGGAACCAGTTTGGTTCCTCCGCGATGCTGGCCTTTCTACCATGGTTACTGGAAAGGCCACCTTAGGATGTCTAGTAGCCATATTTCGTTTATTTCCTGGTAGCCTAGCATCTGTTGACTCAACATCTGATGTTTCAGAGGATGTGTCTTCTAAAGATTGAAATTTTGCAACCATGTCATCCTTTAGGTCTTGGATTTCCTGCATTAAAAATTGTTCCAAGTCCTTGGACTGTTCATTGAGGTCTTGGATTTCCTGCATTAAAAATTGTTTTAAGTCTTTGGACTGTTCAGTTAAACGTGATTCCAAGCTTTTAATACCATCCTCCCTAAAAACTCCAAAGTCATCTATTTTTCCTTCCAGAAAACACATCCAGTCTGCTAGATAGTCATTATTGTCAGACATAGATTGAATTGACACTGCTAATTTTGAAAATTCCTCCTGGCTAGACTCCATCTTAATCATAAATGTAGTGGACATTGAAGTGAATGTGTTTCGAAGGTTATCCTGATCAAATTTAACTAAATCCCCTTGTTCCTGAAAATTTTTTTTGTTTTTATGAGACAAGGTTTCACTGTATTGTTTTTGAGGCTATCGGTCCAGCCTGGCCTCAAACTCACAGAGATCCGCCTGCCTCTGCCTCCCGAGTGCTGGGATTAAAGGCGTGTACCACCACTGCCCGGCGTTCCTGAATTTTTTACTCTGATTTTTGAATTGACTTTGCTAATTTGGAAAGTTCAACCTGGTTTGACTCAATCTTAGCCATAAATGCAGTAGAAATTGAATTAAATGTGCCTCGAAGATTGTTCTGATCAAATTCCAAATTATCTGTTTTGGTAACTAAATCACCTTTTTCATGAACTTTTGACTCTAATTTTCAAATCATATACCCATGTTTCTTCCATGTGATTACATGTATTAATACACTAATCACAAGCATGGCACACATATACATATGAAAAATATCATAATTGTCTTTTACTGCATAATCCATCACATTGGTAACGAAATCTCTAAAATCTTGAAGTGTTAAATTACCTGCCATGTTATAATTAGATGTTCTTACCAACAATTGATGATTCCTAAATTGGAAAAATCACCTCTTGATTTCTCTCAGATTAAAATACCTGTAGTTACCACGCTTGGCCAACAGATGGCTGAGGTGTCCTTCCAAACACTGCCTGTCCACTGAAAATCGGATGCTCCCCAGGAAACCTATGAAAACTTAGCGAACAGATTTGGGAACAAAGAGAAGTAGGAAGTTGGTGGATTCGCTGCTCTGCAGCTGAGCTCGTAGTGGCTTTAGTAGCTGCTAAGCCCGTGGAAGGGAGAAGTGGGTCAGTGATTGTGCCACAGGACGGCAAAGGAATCGGGTGGGTGGCAGGGGGGAGCGGGCAGCAGATGGCCACGGGCAGCAGACAGCTGGGGTGCCATGGCGGGGAGGGTGGTTCTCACAGCAGCCGATGGCGGGGAGCTGGTCTTGCGTGTTGGACGGCCGTTTGCAGCGTCCTGCCCCGGGATCCGGAGCGTCAGCAGAAGATGTGAGGAATGGAATTTGGGAGAAACTGGAGCAAGTGTGCAATGCAGTTGCAGCTGCAGCAAGAGGCAGTGCAGCTGGAATGCTGATTAGCACTCACCTCAGAATGCTGAGTCAGGCAGCCACTGGCCACAGAGGCATGGGCTTCCAATCCACTCAGCTGAGGATATTCAATGCTATAAGGAAAACAATATATTTATTTACCAGAGAGAGAGTCCCACAAGCTAGGAGTTAGAAATGTGGCTGGCTTCTAAGAGGAAAAAGGGAAGGTTCTTTTCCTTTCACTTCCTTTTATATCTACCTGTGTCAGTTTACATGTCCCTGCCCTCATGGGCGGATAGCTTTGTGGGGTTCACTCCTACAACAATGGAGTCTTGAAATTCTCAGGCACAAGGATGGCACTAGAAAAAAATCATCCTGAGTGAGGGAACCCTATCACAAAAAGAAAACATGGTATATACTCACTTAAATATGGATTTTAAACATGGAGCAGAGATTTACCAGCCTACACCCGCACTACCAGACAGTCTGGGAAACAGGGAGGACCATAAGGGAGATATGCATGGTACACTAGAGTAGGGGAATGGGATGAGATCTCCTGAAGGGACTGGGAACATGGAGTGAGAGGAGGGGAGAGGAAGCTTGGAGAAAGAGATGGGGAGAAGACGAGAGAAGGGAGAACATGGTGGAGTAGGAAGGTTGAGTAAAGGAGCCACTATAGGTTTGAAAAGAGAGTTGGCACTAGGGAGATTATCAAAGATCTACAAGGATGACACCTACTGGCAAACTCACCAATAGTAGAGAAGCTACCTTAAATGCCCTCCCCTGATAATGAGATTTATGACTACCTTAGATGCCATCCTGTAGCCTTCAGCCAGTGGCTGATAGAAGCAGAGGCAGACAACCATGGCTAAACACTGAACTGAACTCCTGGAAACCAGTTGCAGAGAGGGAGGAGTGATGAGCAAAGGAGTTAAGGCCTGGCTGGTGAAACCCCAAAGGCAGCTTATCTGAACAAGGGGGAGCCCTTAGACCCCAGACTGGTGACTGAGAGGCCAGCATGTGACTGATTCAGACACCCTGAACGTGGGCTTCAGTGGGGAGGCCTCATCAATCTATGGGGCCTTGGATAGTAGACCAGTATATAGGCCAGGCATACAAATGGACTTTGGAAGCCCATTCCACATGGAGGAATGCTGTCTCAGCCAGTACACATGGGGGAGGGCCAAGACCCTGCCCGGGATGATATGGCAGACTTTGAAGATTCCCCATGGAGGGCCTCACTCTCCCTGAGGAGTGGAGGGAAAGTGGGGTGGGGCGTTAGGGGGGTTGTGGGGGGCAGGTAAGGAGGGGAGGGAGAGAGAGCTGGGACTGACATGTCAAACAAGCTTGTTTCTAATTTAAATAATATAAAATGAAAAAAAACAAAACAAACATTACTAAAACTCAAATCACACATAAAATCTCACACACTAGTAGTAGGAGACTTAACCACTCTTCTCTCCCTTCTGGACAGGACCTCCAGATAGAAACTTAACAAAGAAGCAAAAGTACTAACATAAGTTATTACCGAACTGGGATTAACAGACATCTGTAGAACATTCTATCCAAACACATAAGAATATACCTTCTTCTCAGCACCACATGGAACCTTCTCTAAAATCGATCATATACTAGGCACCATAGCAAACCTCCACAGATACAAAAAAATGGTATATCCCCCTGTACTTATCAGACCACCATGCTTTAAAATTAGAATTCAACAACAACACAAACTGCAGAAACCCTACAAACCCATGGAAATTTAATAATGTGCAGTTTCACCATCCCTGGGTCAAGGAATAAATAAAAAACGATACTAAAGACTTCCTAAAATTCAATGAGAATAAAGACACAACATACCCAAACTTATGGGACACTTTGAAAGTAGTACTGAGAATAAAGTTCATAGCACTAAGTGCCCACATGAAGAAACTGGAGAATAGTCACACTAAAGAATTAACAGCACAACTTAAAGCTCTAGAACAAAAAGAAGCAAACTCACCCTGGAGGAATAGACACCAGGAAATAATCAAATTGAGGGCTGAAAGCATCAAACTAGAAACCAGGAAAACATTGCAAAGAATCAATGAAACAAAGAGTTGGTTCTTCGAGAAAATCAACAAGATAGACAAACCTTTATCCAAAATAACCAAAAGACAGAGAGAACATGGTAACTAACAAAATCAGAAATGAGAAGGGGAACAAAGCAACGAACACTAAGGAAATCCAGAGAATCATCAGGTCATACTTTGAAAACCTGTACTCCACAAAATTCAAAAATTTAAAGGAAATTGACAATTATCTGAATATATATCACCTGTCAAAATTAAATCAAGAATAGATAAACAATTTAAATAGACCTATAACCCCTAAGGAAATAAAAACAGTTATCAAAAGTCCCCCAGCCAAAAATAGCCTAGGTCCAGATGGCCTTAGTGCAGAATTCCACCAGAAATTCAAAGATCATCTTATATCAATTCCACTAAACGTATTCCATGCAATAGAAGCAGAAGGGTCTTTTCGCAACTCCTTTTATGAGGCTTCAATTACCTTGATGTCCAAGCCACACAGAGAGACAACTAACAAAGAGAACTTCAGATCAAATTCACTCATGAACAATGATGCAAAAATACTCAATAAAATACTGGCAAATCGCATCCAAGAACACATCAGAAAAATCATCCACCATGATCAAGTAGGTTTCATCCGAGAGATGCAAGGATGGTACAACATATGAAAATCCATCAATGTAATCTACCATATAAACAAGTTGAGAAACAAAAATCACAGGATCATCTCACTAGATGTTGAAAAAGCCTTTGACAAAAGCCAAACACCCCTTCATGATAAAGGTCTTGGAGAGATCTGGGATAACAGGAACATATCTAAACATAAAAAGGCTATATACAGCAAACCAACAATCAACATCAAATTAAATGGAGAAAAACTCAAAGCAATTTATCTAAAATCAGGAACAAGACAAGACTGTCCATTCTCTCCATACCTCTTCAATATTGTACTTGAAGTTCTAGCCAGAGCAGTAAGACAACAAAAGGAGATCAAGTGGATACAAAGTGGAAAGGAAGTCAAACTTTCACTATTTGGAGATGATATGATAGTTTACATAAATGACCCGAAAAACTCTACCAGGGAACTCCTGCAGATGATAAATACCTTCAGCAAAGAGGCAGGATACAAGATCAACTCAAGAAAATCAGTAGCCCTACTATATACAGACCATAAAAGGGCTAAGAAAGAAATCAGAGAAACATCGCCCTTTATAATTGCCACAAACAACATAAAATAACTTGGGGTAACCTTAACCAAACAAATGAAAGACCTGTATCGCAAGAACTTTGAGTCATTAAAGAAAGAAATTAAAGAAGGCACCTGAAAATGGAAGGATCTCCCATGCTCTTGGATAGGTAGGATCAACATAGTGAAAATGGCAATCTTGCCAAAAGCAATCTACAGATTCAATGCAATCCCCATTTAAATCCCAGCACAATTCTTCACAGACCTTGAAAGAACAATAATCAACTTTATATGGAAAAATAAAAGACCCAGGATAGCCAAAACAATCTTACAGAGATCTACAAGGATGACACCATCTGGCAAACCAAGCAATAGTGGAGAGACTACTTTAAATGTTCCTCCCTGATAATGATTTTGATGACTATCTTATATACCATCCTAGAACCTCTATCCAGTGACAGACAGAAGCAGAGGAAGACACCCACAGCTGAACATTGAACTGAACTCCTGGAACCCAGTGACAGAGAGGGAGGAGTGATGAGCAAAGGGGTCAAGACTGGACTGGCGAAACCCAGAGAAACAGCTGACCTGAACAAGTAGGAGATCTTGGACCCCAGACTGATGGCTGAGAGGCCAGCATGGGAGTGATCCAGACCCCGTGAATGTGGGTGTCAGTAAGGAGATCTATGGGGCTTTGGGTAGTAGATCAGTATTTATCCCTGATCTAGTCTTTGGGTGCCCATCCTGCAATAAGGATGCTGTCTCAATCCGGACAAGCCCTCCCCAGAAAGAAATAACAGACTCTAGAGATCCCCCACGAATAGGGCCTTACCCTTCCTGAACAATGGAATGGGGATTGGGTGGGGGTTGAGGGACTGCTGGGGGGAGCAGGCGTGTAGTGGAGAGAGAGGGAGCTGGGACTTACATGGGAAGCAAGCTTGTTTCTACTTTAAATATATAATAAAAACATGTTTAAAAAAAGAATGCCCTTTTTAATTAAGTCACTCTTAAGATCTCCTGTACTCTTGGGTGTTGGTGTGATCACTCCTGCACTTGGATTTGTCTCAAACCACTGTACAAAGTATCAACAGAACTCACAGTTTCCCTTAATAATCAACTCTATTTCTTTCGTAGTGATCATACCTATTATTTATTTTAGGCTTGTGATATCTGGCAAAAAACTTTTCTTCAGGTATTTTTAGAGAGAGTAGGTCATTCACTGGTGGATTCACATCTAATCACTGGGATGGAAATTTGCAGAGGCAGAGACCAAAGTGGAGCTGTGGAGAGAATATTTACCAACAGATGTTCTCCAAGCATGAGTCACTCTCAGGTTCTAAGCAAGGAAAACACAGAGTCCTAATAATTGACAGAACTTAGCACTCTAAAATGCGTAAATTAACATGGAACACACAGCAGTGTTTAATAACAAGGGATTTGGTCATAGCCATCTTGCCTAATCTTTAGTGTTTCTGAGCAAGGCAATTACCCTTTCAAAGTTCCTTTACAGAGCCACAAAATGTTGGTCAACAAAAGCAGCTACTTTATTGGGTTGTTGTGAAAACCTCTTATCAAAATAGTTAAAAAGACCTCAGCAATACATAAAGATAAGCAAATACAAATACACTGCATATGTTATATGCTTTTTGAATATTACCTGGTATCATAACTGAAATTATCATGATTTCTAAGAAGTCACACAATGCTGGCCTGACTTCTATAATCGATGGAAATTTAGAATTCTTACCTTATGTAAGAAGTGGTTAAGTTAACTAATATTTAAGTGTTTTATCAAATAGTTAATAATGTATATTTGTGAAACCAGCATGTTTTCTAGTTTCAAACACCTAGAACTTTATGGCATTAGCAATATCATTGTTAAAGAGAGATCACACAAATAAGCAATTTTCTAAGATAAAGTAAAAGAGGTAACTACAGAAGAGTGAGACATCATGTCTCACTTGAGGATGGATGCCTTGGATGAGCTGAGAAGTAAAGTGTATTAGAAATGATGATGATGAAGATGATGATGATGATGATGATGCGAAGAAAAAAACAGGGAAAGTCCAACAGAGGAATGTGCAGATGTTTCTAACCAGAAGACTATGATGTTAGGATGATGAGGGAAAGTAAGTGGAGCTTCACCTTAGGCTAAGGAGTTTCCTCAGATCGTAGAGACAAACCTCCCTGCTTTAAAGACATGTGTTTAGGATCCAGTGAAGTCTAGTGGATTTTATTATGATTTCTATACAGCCACCACCCACAGTTTACACACTTTTCCCTGTGTTTCCATACTCTACAAGGAGACAGTAGAATCCATACCTTGGACCTGCCACAGAGTTGGCTGCTATGAGCCAGTAAGCATGTGTTGTCCATTTGAAGTTACTATGATGAGTGGGATATTTTGAAAGATCTTGGGTGTTTTTTCACATTACATAGGTTACTTACTGAGGTTTGTTTGGAGGTTCATTATAATGGTAATTGATATTATCTTACACATTGGAGGATATGTTGACAATGCCATGTTGGTGGAGAAGATGTGATTTCAATGAGGACATGTCTTCTTATCATCACAAACTACAGTGATTCTCAATCAGTATGTGAACTGGAAGTTACTCCATGTCTGTCCAAGGCTACATGAAATTAACTGCTTGAGACTCTTTGGGATTACGCCAAACTAGGGGACCCACCTTGAGACAAAAGCATGCATTCTGTAACCGAACCTGGGAGTGTACTCACCTTTACACAGTTAAAGTAATATTCTGCAACAGACACAAATGTAATATATCTTTCCCTAGTTGAAGTAATATATCACAACATAGGGGAGTCTGTCTCATGTAGTGATTACTCATGTGCCACAATACACTTGTGGATGTCAGTGGACAGCTTATGGAAGTCTTCTTCTCCTTCACCATGTGGATCCTGAGATTGCCAGGTGTGGTGATAGCCTCTCTCCCACTAAACAATCGTGTTGGCCATCATTACTTTAGTTTCAATTGTATAGAATTTTTTGTGCACCATTTGTTTCCTTGACATTTTATCTTCGGAAAGATTTTTATATTGTTTTTCACTCCAGTTCTCACTACATAAATTCATTGATATTCCTGCTTGAGATGTCATCTTTCATTCTCTCAGGATGAGACTATTTCAGAAGAATCTGTGAGCCTATTGCATGTGAGATGCATTTGTGATTGAGTTCATGAATATAAGAAAAAATTAAGTTGCCTTTTATCTCTACACTCCTGTTCTGTGCTAACACCTGCCCACCTGGGATGGTTTAACAAAATCTCTACTCAGCTGCAGCCAGTGTTGCTGCCATTTGCAAGGGAGCTGAGCCCAGCAAGGTGGCCAACAGGGACCCTATGGGCAAGAGAATACAGCAGGAATTGATGATCCTTTTTTTTTCCTAGCTACTACTTTTTTTTCCAGTTCAAATTTAGATAAGAAACAAGGTTGCTTCACAAGTCAGTTCCAGGTCCCTCTCCCTTTCCCTCCCCTCCTCCTGTGCCCTCCCCCCTCCCCCCCCGTTATCCCCTCATTCCCCCAGGGAGGGTGAGGCCCTCCATGGGGGTGTCCATAATCTGTCATTTCATATAGGGCAGGGCCTAGACCCTTCCCCAAGAGTTCAGGGTGAGAGTGCACCTCACATTGTTCTATGGGAGTCCAAAGTCCATGTGTATACTTGGGATGGGTACTGATCTGCTGCCCAAGGCTCAATAGATTACCTAGGCCTCCTCACTGACACCCAGATTTAGGGGGTCTTGATCAGTCCCATGCTGGATTCCCAGGCTGATGCCTGGGATTCAAGAGTTAACCTTTGTCTGGTCAGCTGTTTCTGGGGGTTAAACCAGCCCAGTCTTAATCCCTTTGATCCTCAGTCCTCCCTCTCTGTTACTGGCTTTCTTGGGTTCAGCTCAGTACTTAACCAAGGGAGTCTGCCTCTTCTTCGATCAGCCACTAAATAAAGTTTCTGTTTCCCAGACTCTCTGGCCATAGGATTGTAGGCTGGCACTCCCCAGATCTATGTCTAAAATCCATATATGAGAGAGTACATGCCATGTTTCTCTTTTTGTGACTGGGTTACCTCACTCAGGATGGTTTCTTCTAGTGTCATCTATTTGCCTGCGAATCTCATGATTCCAATACTTTTTTCTGCTGAATAGTACTCCATTGTGTAGATGTACCACATTTTCTCTATCCACTCTTCAGCTGAGGGACATCTAGGTTGCTTCCAAGTTCTGGCTATTACAAATAAAGCTGCTATGAACATAGTGGAACAGACATCTTTGTTGTATGAATGGGCATCTTTTGGATATATGCCTAAGAGTGGAGTTGCTGGGTCTTGTGGTAGGTTTATTCCTATTTTTCTGAGGAATCTCCATACTGATTTCCAAAGTGGCTGAACCAGTTGGCACTCCCACCAGCACTGGAGGAGTGTCCCTCTTTCATCACATCCTCTCCAGCATAAATTGTCATTGGTGTTTTTGATTTTAGCCATTCTGACAGGAGTGAGATGGTATCTCAGAGTTGTTTTGATTTGCATTTCCTGGATGGCTAAGGATGTTGAGCACTTTCTCAAGTGCCTCTCAGCCATTTAGACTCCTCTATTGAAAACTCTCTATTTAGTTCTGCAGCCCACTTTTTAATTGGGTCCTTTGCTGTTTTGGAGACTTGCTTCTTGAGTTCTTTGTAAATTTTGGAGATCAACCCTCTGTCAGATGTGGGATTAGTGAATATTTTTCCCATTCTGTGGGCTGCCTTTTTGTCTTGCTGACTGTGTCCTTTGCCTTACAGAAGCTTCTCAGTTTCAGGAGGTCCCATTTATTAATTGTTGATCTCACTGTCTGTGCTACTGGTGTTATGTTCAGGAAGCTGTCTCCTGTACCAATTCATTCAAGGGTACCACCCACTTTCTCTTCTAAGAGGTTCAGTGTGGCTGTATTTATGTTGAGGTCTTTGATCCATTTGGACTTAACTTTTGTGCATGGCGATAAACATGGATCGATCCGCATTCTTCTACATGCCAGTCTCCAGTTATGCCAGCACCATTTGTTGAATATGCTTTCTTTATTCCATTGTATATTTTTAGCTTCTTTGTCAAAGATCAGATGTTAGTATGTGTGTGGGTTAATACCCGGGTTTTCAATTCGATTCCATTGGTCTACCTGTCTATTTTTGTGCCAATACCAAGCTGCTTTCAGGACTATAGCTCTATAATAGAGCTTGAGGTCAGGGATGGTGATGCCTCCGGACGTTGCCTTGTTGAACAGGGTTGTTTTGGCTATCCTGGGTCTTTTGTTTTTTCCATACAAAATTGATTATTGTTCTTTCAAGGTCTGTGAAGAATTGTGCTGGGATTTTAATGGGGATTGCGTTGAATCTGTAGATTGCTTTTGGCAGGATTGCCATTTTTACTACATTGATCCTACCTATCCAAGAGCATGGGAGATCTTTCCATTTTCTGAGGGATTCTTTATGTCTGGAAACAAAGGGATCTTCACCTTCACTGAATCAAATTGAGTGAATATCCATGGAGAACCCGGCACAGTATATAAAGACCTGTGGGCAGAGAAGGGATAGTCTTTGAAGACCACTAGACAGGACTACCAGACAGAAAATTAACAAAGAAACAAAGGAACTAATAGAAATTATGACCCAATTTGATTTGACAGACATCTATAGAACATTCCATCCAAATAAAAAAGAATATAGCTTCTTCTCAGTGCGACATGGAACCGTCTCTAAAATCGACTACATACTTGGCAACATAGCAAACCTCAACAGGTACAAAAAAATTGGAATAACTTCATGCACCTTATCAGACCACCATGCTTCAAAATTAGAATTCAATAAAAACACAAATTGCAGAAAACCTACAAACTCATGAAAGTTGAATAAAGCACAATTGCACCATTCCTGGGTCGATAAAGAAATAAAAAAAAATTAAAGACTTCCTAGAATTCAATGAGAATGAGAACACAACATACCAGAACTTATGGGACACTGTGAAAGCAGTGCTATGAGGGAAGTTCATAGCAGTAAGTGCCCACATGAAGGAAGTGGAGAACAGATACATTAGAGAATTAAAACAGCACAACCAAAAGCTCTAGAACAAAAAGAAGCAAGTTGACCTAGGAGGAGTAGATGCCAGAAAATAACCAAATTGAGGGCTAAAAACAGTAAAGCAGAAACTAGGAAAATAATACAAAAAAATCAATGTAACAAAGAGTTTGTTCTTTGAGAAAAACAACAAGATAGACAAACGTTTATCCAAACTTACCAAAGGACAGAGTATGAACATGCAAATTAACAAAATCAGAAATGAAAAGGGGGACATAACAACAGACACTGAGGAAATCCAGAGAATCATCAGGAAAACCTGTACTCCACACAATTTGAAAATCTAAAGGAAATGAACAATTTTCTGAATAGATATCACTTGCCAAAATTAAATCAAGAACAGATAAGTAATTTAAATAGGCTTTAGAAGGCCTATAGAAGCAGTCATCAAAAGTCTCCCAACCAAAAACATTGCAGGGCCAGATGTCCTCAGTGCAGAAATCTACCAGAAATTCAAAGACACAACTAAGAAAGAGAACTTCAGACCAATATTCCTCATGAACATTGTTGCAGAAATACTCAATAAAATACTGGCAAATCAGATCCAAGAACACATCAGAAAACTCATCCACCACAATCAAGTAAGCTTCATCCCAGGCATGCAGGGTTGGTTCAACATACAAAACTCCATCAATGTAATCCACCATATAAACAAGCTGAGAAGCAAAAATCACAGGATCATCTCACTAGATGTTGAAAAATCCTTTGACAAAATCCAACACCCCTTTATGATAAAGTTCTTGGAGAGATCTGGGATAACAGAAACTTACCTCAACATAATAAAAGCTATATACAGCAAACCAAAAACCAGCATCAAATTAAATAGACAGAAACTCAACACAATTCCTCTAAGATCAGGAACAAGACAAGGCTGTCCACTCTCTCCATACCTCTTCAATATTGTACTTGAAGTTATAGCTAGAGCAATTAGAAAACAAAAGGAAATCAGGGGGGATACAAATTGGAAAGGAAGAGGCCAAACTTTCACTATTTGCAGATGATAAGATAGTTTACATAAGTGACCCAAAAAACTTTACCAGGGAACTCCTGCAGCTGATAAATGCTTTCAGTGAAGTGGCAGGATACAAGAGCTACTCAGGAAAAATCAGTAGCCCTACTATATACAAATGATAAAAGGGCTGAGAAAGAAATCAGAGAAACATCGCCCTTTACAATTGCCACAAACAACATAAAATACTTTGGGGTAATGCTAACCAAACAAGTGAAGGACCTGTATCACAAGAACTTTGAGTCTTTAAAGAAAGAAATTAAAGACACCAGAAAGAAGGTGGAAAGATCTCCCATGCTCTTGGATAGGTAGGATCAATGTAGTAAAAATGGCAATCTTACCAAAAGCAATACACAGAATTTACGCAATCCCCATTACTATCCCAGCCAAATTCTTCACAAACTTGAAAGAACAATAACAAACTTTGTATGAAAAAACAAAAGACCCAGATAACCAAAACAACCTTACTCAACAAAACAACATCTGGAGGCATCACCATCCCTGACTTCAAGCTCTAATATAGATCTGTAGTACTGAAAACAACTTGGTATTGGCACAAAAATAGGCAGGTAGACCAATGGAATCGAATTGAACACCCTGATATCAACCCATACGTGTATGAACTTCTGATTTTTGACAAAGAAGCTAAAAATACAATGGAATAAAGAAAACGTCTTCAACAAATGGTGCTGACATAACTGGATGCTGACATGTAGAAGAATTCAGTGAGGTCCATGTCTATAGCCATGCACAAAACTTAGGTCCAAATTGATCAAAGACCTCAACATAAATCCAACCACACTGAACCTGTTAGAAGAGAAAGTGAGAGGTACCCTTGAACAAATTGGTACAGAAGACTGCTTCCTGAACATAACTCCAGTAGCACAGACATTAGGAACTACAATTAATAAGTGGCACCTCCTGAAACTGAGAAGCTTCTGTAAGGCAAAGGACACAGTCAGCAAGACAAAAAGGTAACCCACAGATTGGGAAAAGATATTCACTAACTCCACATCTGACAGTGGGATGATCTCCAAAATTTACAAAGCATTCAAGAAGCAAGTCTCCAAAACACCAAAGGATCCAATCAAAGAGTGGGGTACAGAACTAAATAAAGAACTCTCAGTAGAGGAGTCTAAAATGGCTGAGAGGCACTTGAGAAAGTGCTCAACATCCTTAGCCATCTGGGAAATGGGAATCAAAACAACTCTGAGATACCATCTCACTCTGTCAGAATGGCTAAAATCAAAAACTCCAAAGACAGTTTAGCTGGAGAGGATATGGAGAAAGGGGAATACTCCTCCCCTACTGGTGGGAGGGTCCACTCGTACAGCCAATTTGGAAATCAGTATGAAGATTCCTCAGGAAAATGGGAATCAGTCTACCACATGACCCAGCAATTTCACTCTTAGGCATATACCCAAAAGATGCACATTCATACAACAAGGATGTCTTTTCCACTATGTTAATAGCAGCATTATTTGTAATAGCCAGAACCTGGAAGCAACCTAGATGTCCCTCAGCTGAAGAGTGGATAGAGAAAATGTGGTACATTTACACAATAGAGTACTTATTCAGCAGGAAAAAATGGAATCTTGAAATTTGCAGGCAAATGGATGGCACTAGAAGAAACCATCCTGAGTGAGATAACCCAGTCACAAAAAGAAAAGCATAGTATGTACTCCCTCATTTCTGAATGTTAGACATGAATCAGGAGAGTGCCAGCATACAGTCCCAATGACAGAGAGTCTAGAAAACAGAATGTTCATCCAGCAACTGATGAAAACAGAAGCAGATACCCACAGACAAACACTGAACTGAACTCCTGGAATTCAGTGTCAGAAAGAGAGAACTGATGGGCAAAGGGGTTAAGACTGGGTTGGTTTAACTCAGAGAAACACTTGACCTAAACAAGGGAGAGCTCTTGGACCCCAGATTGATGACTGTGTGGAAAGCATGGGACTGACCCAGACCCTCTGAATGTGGGTGTCAGTGAGGAGGCCTAGGTAATCTATTGGGCCTTGGGTAGTAGATCAATATTTGTCCCAGGTATACAAATGGACTTTGGGTGCCCATATAACAGTAAGAGATGCTCTCTCACCCTGGATTCTTGGGGGAGGGCCTAGGCCCTGCCCTGGATGAAATGACAGACTATGGACACCCCCATGGAGGGTATCACCCTCCCTGGAGAAATGAGAGGCTATTGGGGGGGTTCGTGGGAGGGCATGGGAGGAGGGGAGAGAAAGGGAGAGGGACCTGTGAATGACATATGAAGCAACCTTGTTTCTAATTTAAATTTAAATTTAACAATAAAATTTTAAAAAATAATGGTGAGTCCCCCATGGAGGGCCTCACCCTCCCTGGGGAAATGAGGGGATAATGGGGGGGTTGGGGGGGTTGAGGGGAGGGAAAGGGAGAGGGACCTGGAACTGACTTGTGAAGCAACCTTGTTTCTTATCTAAATTTAAACTGAAAAATAAAATAATAATAATGGTGAGTGATGACTACAGACACATTGGAGGATATATTGACAATGCCATGTTGGTGGAGAGGATGTGATTTCAATGGGGACATGTCTTCTGATCATCACAAACTACAGTGATTCTCAATCAGTATATGAAATAGCAGTTTGTTTCCTTGACATTTTGTCTCTTGAATAGGCTTTCTCTTTGTTTTTCATTTCAGTTCTCACATATGAATTCTTTGATATGCCTTTTTGAGGTGTCTTCTTTCATTCTCTCATAATGAGATTGCTTCAGAAGAATTGGTGAACCTATTGCATGTGAGATGCCTTTGTGGTTAAGTCCAATATAAATTAAGGCAAAAGTGAGAGAAGAGGCACATAACTGGGCCAGCAGGACCATTTGGGCTCAAGTATTTTACTTTCTATTTGGAACCTGTGTTTCTCTTTGCAATTGCTACTGACTGGAGGCAGAGTTTTGTTTAAGAGAGTTTCATTTAAGTGTCAGACACTTATATTCCAAATACTCTTGACTAACCCTCACAGCATCGTGGGCAAGTAACATGAACGTTCCAGGTGTTATGGTGAGCAGTACTTTAATTATGCTCTATTCTTGGTAAACAGGATAAGAAGAATGTATCAGCCCATATATGTATCCATAAGTTTCTGATTCAGTCAAGTAATCTGAAGATGACTCCCACAGTGGTCAGAAAAGTCTTGGTTAGGCCTAGATATGCTGAGAGAGTGTAAGCCAATGATTGCAGGAACTGCCAGTGAGTCACACACAATCTTACAAGAATCTTGAAGTATCCATGATGTTTGTCATATTTGCCTAATGATGGTCATGATCAACACTCACCAGTGTACTATGGATAGGAACAGTGAACATATATGACTTTATATGTATTACTGGGGTAATATAGTATTTCAGCATCTAGATCTGGAGTCAAAACTGTCCCGCGCTACCGTTTCTCCAGCAAGAACGATGTGGCACACTTAGAATCCTTCTGCAGAACAGCTTTAATGTGTCTTGAGAGGGAGAGCATAAGCTTACAGAGTGGAGACCCGGGGAGCGAAAAGCCCAATCCTTATATAGCTCAGCAGTTCCCGCCTCGGACGTGTCATCTCCTGACTGGCTCCTGCTTGTCAGCCCATATGATGCCACGGGAGAGGCAGAGAGTAAGGGATGGAAAAGTAGCAGGCACGTGCGCACCAAGGTTGTTTACTCCAACTGACAATGGGTGTCAGTGCCATCTTGTAACGGAGAATGTGGGGGCGGCTCCCCACATCTCCCCCCTTTTTGTTTTAATAGCAAACAGGCTCTCCCAGGACATTAGAGGGTAGAGACAGTGGTTGAACTTCCCAAAGAACAAAATTAGTGAGACGTGTACGAAACCTATCCCTAGATTCATCAAAATCCGGGATGCTTCCGACCTGTCCTCTGCCTTTTTCTGGGAAAAGGGAAAAAAAATACAGCAGGTAACCCTTATGCAGGACAACATGTCTCTCAGAGGAAAATATCTCTCTGTGCGATGCCTTTGCTCAACACCCCTCTTGGGAGGCCAGACTAAACACTCTACCCTGTGCAATGAACCTAAGTTCTGGGTGTGCAGGAGCTGTTCAGTCGGCAGCCTATTGCTTAAGCATAGTCAACCAGATATCGGTTGACGCCCCTTGCTCGAGCGCAGTCAGTGCTTGTGCTATGACCACATTATCTCTTTTGTTTTGGGTTCTGAGCTTGCAGACCAGCCAGAGAATAAACACTATTCCGCAGCATAGGACTGCTCCAAACAATCCCACCCCCACCCATTCTTTGAAATATTAAACAGCTGAAGAAATCCCTCTGTGAAGGACAGGTCAACTCAAATTCATAGGTCCAATTCATTGCACGGGAATATGTCTCGCCATCCTTTTGCTCCATAACGGTTCTGGTGAGTCGTTCTGGGACCCAAAAGGGATTTTCTTCATTCTGTGGAAAAACACAAACAGCTCCCCTGGATCTTATTAGAGTAGGATCCGGGCCTTTCCATTCATTAGTTAGCACATCTTTCCATTTTACAAATTCTTTGGGTCTTTGCGGATCCGAGCAATGCCTTGTTGCTGCATTTTGACCCTTATCATCCAGATTTTAAAAAAATTCATAGTAAACAATGCCATGGCAATAGCCACTCTTGGTGTTGGGGGCAACTCCTTCATAATTCCCCCTTTTTGTTTTATTAGGTAAGACTAAAGTGTGCGATGTGCTCGCTCCATGATGCCTTGTCCCTGAGGATTGTAGGGCAGGCCTGTAGTATGTGTGACTTGCATTTGTGCAAGCTTCCAGTTCCTGAAAAGGGTATAAGCCTTCTTCCCTTTTTTGTTTATCTTCTAATGTCCCTCTTGGGGACTGTAAGGGCTCCCCCTTATCCTTAAATTTACCAGGGGGGGGGGTTATCTTTCTTAGTTACAACCGGTTTCTTTTTACATGCACCTAACCTCTCACTACGCTCTGTTTCTGACATGCTAGACGGATTGAGAGGAGCCATGATAAAAATAAACACCTGCGGCTCAAATGAAACAAAAGTAACGACCGTGCGCAGCTCTTTTATCTACAAGAGACTAAAGCACACAGTCAGGCACTGCCGCTTATCCTAACAATTGTAACGATGTAACAATTGTAACAGAGGCTCCAATCCAAAGTCCAAGAATAACATACCTCTCCGAGCGTAGTTACCTGCAGTTCTGAATCCTCCTTGAATCCAAGGGGTCTCCGATGGTGCTGACGATGATGAGGTCTGAGTTCCCGGGTTTCGGCACCAGATGTCCCGCGCTACCGTCTCGCCAGCAAGAACGATGCGGCACACTTAGGATCCTTCTGCAGAACAGCTTTAATGCGTCTTGAGAGGGAGAGCATAAGCTTACAGAGTGGAGACCCGGGGAGCGAAAAGCCCAACCCTTATATAGCTCAGCAGTTCCCCCCCCTCGGGCCTCGGACGTGTCATCTCCTGACTGGTTCCTGCTTGTCAGCCCATATGATGCCACGGGAGAGGCAGAGAGTAAGGGATGGAAAAGTAGCAGGCACGTGCGCACCAAGGTTGTTTACTCCAACTGACAATGGGTGTCAGTGCCATCTTGTAACGGAGAATGTGGGGGCGGCTCCCCACACAAAACCATTGTTTATTTTAGACTAGATGGTATATTTATATGTATTTTTATTATACATGTATCCATATGATAATATTTATTGGTATTTGCCTACTTATTATAAAAGCACAGAAGTTACTAAATTCTATAAACTGGAAGAGGTACTCAAAGTTGAAAAATGAATTCAGAGATAGTATATACCATGAAAAATTTAAGGGAAGAAAAAATTTTGTTATGAGTCTTTATTTTTTTATTTTGTACAACATGTGTATTGGGGAAAAGGTAACAGTTCAGTACAGAAAAGTGTCCTGGTGAATACTGCTGGTTTCATGGAACACAAGGAAGAGCATTTCCTCCAGTGGCAGAGGATAAGAAACAGCTTACATCACTCCTTAATGTGCATAAATCTTGTCTCCTATAAATAACATGACTACAATCTCAGACACGAACCACAGCACATCAATTGAAGGCCACCAAGGTGTGAAGAGGCACCCTTGAGATGTGTTCAGGTCACAACAGCTTCTTCACAACAAGCAACTCTTGGTTCACTCTGACCAACTCTGTCCCTCAGCTCCTCTTGAGCCAGATTCACCAGGGCCATCTTACCTTCTCTTTAATGACCTCAAAGGAGGGGATTCACAAAGTCTTCCTTCAAGAGGGTGAAAATACCCCAAATCACTCAAAGAACTGGCTGTACAATACACAGGTATTCAGGTCTGGTCCAGGATCCACACTTTCCATAAACAGCAGGCTCCCAAAGATACCTCATTGATTCATAAGCTTACAAACTTTGAAAATACCCACCTTTTTCCCTGAGCACAGAAAGGTACATAATCAAGCAGATGGAAAAGAACAGAACAGAACAGACTCCTTCATCATTGTAAGCTCTAAGGGAGGGCTGTCACTGAACACACAGACCAGCATCATGGAGGCTGCTGTGAGCATAGAGAGTCATTAGGGACTCTTGAGGGCAAAATTCTCTCCTAATGCTAGCACATTCTGTGTTAGTGGTATCCTGGCATAAACACGTGCCTTTTACATTATGTCCTGACAAGGTCTTTTTTCTCCAAACAGTGTTTCATGAACTTGTTCACTCTGAGTGAAATTTCATGTGTATTTGTCCAGCAAGTGCACAGGAAACAGAAAGGAAGATGACACAGATGAGTCAGAGACTGTAAAGTGACTTCGGGGACACCAAAGTCTTCTTCAAAGACTATCCATGCTTCTTCTCGAGCCTCCTAAGACACAACCTTCCTTCAATAATCAGCCAACACACAAATCTTTAATTGCAGTTCCAGAGTTGACCCTGGACTGTTACCTGTAATTCTGACCTGACTAATTTCTGACCTCAGGATGCCATGTTTTCCCTGTGCTTCACAAACATTCACACTGGTGCTCACAGAAGTACAGAACCCCACATTAACCACAGCTTTCAGTACTTTCATGTTTCGTCTTACAGTTCCTTGTATACACAACATCAACATTTCTTTCTTTGCTTCTGAGGTTTTTATTAAAATCATTCTTTTCCTAGAATATGTTCTGATTAATGTTTTCCCTCTTGAATCTCCTCCCAGATCCTCGCCACCACTCCTACTTGATGCCTTCTCTCTGTCTTTAGAAAAAACAGGAGGGAAATAAAACAAACAAACAAGAATAAATTGAAAAAAGAAAAACTATGAGACACTCACACACATGAGGTGACATAAACAAAATCCACATCACTGAAAAATGTGGTGATATATTTTTACTATCTAACAAAGTTTCCCTTAAGATCAGAGGGCAAATCCAGCCATGCTAGTTAGTCATGGAGGCCGCACAATGGTGGCACCCACCTTTAATTCCATCAGCCACACTAGTTTGCCATAGAGGTCAGGCAGTAAGGCAAATTCTCACAACCTGGAAAGAACAACAACTCCTCTGCATATCATTCCTAACAGCAGATTGATCAAGCTACTTGCTCCGATGTAGCCAGCATAAAAAACACACCAGCTCAGGAGTGACTTCTCTCAGATTCTACACTGTTGTGAAGTAGACTTATTATTAGTGCCTGTTCGTGTCTATGTCTCTAAGTCCAATGGTGTAATGTTTTTATCAATACAGGTGTGTGTGTGTGTGTGTGAGTGTGTGTGTGTGTGTGAGTGTGTGTGTGTGTTCATGTATGTGTATTTCCCAGGATATCCTAGAACATGTTCTGTAGACAAGGTTGACCTCAAACTCAGAGCTCTACCTGCCTATGACTCCTATAAGCTAGAATTAAAGCATGTGCCACTACCACCAGCTAAGGAACATTGCCACATAAAAAGGTGCTCAGCAGAAGAACAATGATCTGTGTCAGTGACATCATGAGACTCAGGTCTGTGTTATGTAAGGAAAGTAGAAAAACAGTAAGTTCCTTATTTGCTTCATTTAAAAGTTGTTAATTCAGGGTTGTCAATTTACTTTCCTCTCAAAGTCCCTTGTAGAAAATTCTTTTTCATTGATATATACTTCTTACTATTTGATTGATATTTGGTTTGTGTCTTTATAAAGACTCTTGGGATCAAGTATCAGAATCTTATTTCAAAGTCTTTATAGGAAACATCTTAGCTCCAGGGTAAAATATGCAGAAAACATTAAGGGACTCGGTTAAAAGGAAATTAAGTGAATTTTTATTGAGGTGGTAACTATCCTTGGTTCCCATGTTTGGATTTGGAACTGACACCCAGCTAAAAGCAGAAGGTGGCCTTTAGAGGCAAAGGTCATGAGGTACTCTTATGGAGTGACTTTACTTAGTTCTGAGAGAACTACTCAGGTCATTTCACTTGTTATGTCCCTATTTGGGGGGGGGTGTTTCGAGGCAGGATTTCTCAGTGTCTTTAGAGGCTGTCCTGGAACTAGCTCTTGTAGACCAGGCTGGCAGGCTGGTCTCGAACTAACAGAGATCAGCCTACATCTGCCTACCAAGTGCTGGGATTAAAGGAGTGGGCCACCACCACCCGGGCCTGGTTTTGTCTCATGAGCCATCAATTTTCTCTCAGAGCTGGCATCTAAATCCGGTTCATGTTACCCACTGCCTCCAGATAACATGAACAAACCATTGGTTCTTGTTGAGATACAAGTGATACTGAGCCTGTATGGTTAATATTTTAACAGAGATGATTCTTTTTATGAGATCACATAATTAGAGTTTAGTAGCCCAACCCATGCCCACTGGCAGGAGAAAAATTAGTTGAATCTTGAAAATTTGATTTAAGTGTTTATACAGGTTGTCCTTGACACTGGCAAATGAACATCAGAATGTATGTAGCAAAAAGAGAGAGCAGAGTAACATCTTCTTTATCCAGAAAAATTTGATAACCCTGGAGTAAACCATTCAATCCTGTTCCAGCCTCCATTTTAAGTAACACTTTTACAAGTTTCACTTTTATATATACTAGTGATACTGAAGGAGTCTGGAGGCCAGCATGGGACCTGGTGTGTCAATAGACATCACAGGTAGCTATTTGTCATTTTGTCAGAGAGAGAAGGGAAGTGACATTTTCCAGTAGAATGGACCTAAAATTCCAGCCCTTTTGTGAGGATAAGGGGTGATGTACTCTCATCAGGAACTGCTTCTCTCCTGAAATTAGCATGTCATTGTCCTGTACAAAGAAGATTGGAATGTCTGTCAAGGTTGGGATGGGATTAAGTAATGGGAGTATACAGCGGATCTGGGAGAACGGAACCCATTAAAGAGGCAGACTCAAGTCTCATGTCACAGCCAACTTGATTCAGAGACCCAGACAATTCATACTCTCAAAGATAAGGGAGGCCACATGAATAAAGTTTTCATGATTTCAAACTGTTCACAATCAAAGGACAAGTCACACCTGTCAAAATGTTTTTCTATAGAGCCAATTAAAGCAGAGTTTGCAAGTTTAATTCAGTATCAGCAGAAAGCAATTAAGGGCTAATCTGAAGTAAACTCAGTCTTTCCCGCTACACCTGAAAGGGGCACCAAATGCATTCCAAGGAGAGTTCCCTGTTATAAAGAAACTAGCATCACAAGATTCTTGTCTTGCTTTTGGGGACTTATCACACAGGCAATCAGAATTCTCCACACATGACTCCATTCCTCCAGTGTTGTAAAATAGGGCCTTATCCTTGTCTCCTATACTTGCTGTGTAATTAACTCCACAGTGAAGACTGATCAAGGACAAGAATTCTAGACAGAGTTTAAGTCTCTGTTGAGACCAAGCTCCAGCACCACCATTCTCAGAAGCTCTGGAGAGTAGGGCTGACCATCAATGTGTGGTTCTCTGACCCCCAAATACAGTGCTAGACCAAGAATCCACACTATTCCATTAAAAGAGGACAAGCTCCCAGAGAAAAGTAGACAGATGGCAAGGCCTTGGCCGGCAGGTGGCACAGGAATTCTTTTCCCATAGTGTTCTCAGTGGCTTCTCAGAGCTGCAGGCATCAACCCCTACCCTGCTGAACTTTTAATGTTTCCACATTAATTCCAAGCAAACATTCCAAGAGGAGGAAAGTGACTGCTCAAAGGAGTCAGAAGTCTATGAATTCAGAGGTCTTTTAAACATCACTGTGGGTGTGAGTGGACAGAAGCTACCATGACTTCTTCCTTCCACCTCAGAGTTTGGAAGGCTTGGGAATCTCTTTTTATACAGGGGAAAGAAGAATACTGGAGTATTCTCACATGTCCATGTTTAAATATGTCTGACCAATTTAGCAGATGGCTTTTAAGATTGGAAGTTGCACACTTCCAGGTCTCTCTGCAGACCACCATACTGGGTTCAGAGATCTATGCTCCTGTACAGGATGCAGGATGTGGCCAGAGACTACTCCTCTGTACCTGGCATGTCTTGTTATGTAAGTAATATCACTGACATTTTCCAGGCACAAATTGAGATGTATTGATAAAGGTATCTTAAGTACCTACACCTAGATTTCCAAAGATTCATTAAAACCTGAACATATAGATTCTGTGTTTTTAAAGCCTGACCTATGTATATCAAATCAGCTTCACCAAATGTGGGCTGGTATTAGATGATGAATTCACCTGGGTGAGACTTCCTGCTTTGCTACCTATTTTTTACCTTGGCCTCTACACTTTCTTTTTAAATTTTTTATTCATAAAATTTTGTTAGGAGCAAGCATTGTCATTTAGAACCTCTTGTAAATATTGCCAGCCTTTTAAAAGAATAGTCTATCTCCTCTCCAGCTTCCTAATGAATAGAATTTTGGCTCACAGGAAATAGCAGATGGCAAGAAGGAAACATTCCACAGTTAGATCACTAAACCACCTTTTAACCTTGCCAACACATGTTAATTGCTCACAATAAGTGGCTTGGTTTCTAGAGAATGACCTCTGTCCTTTGATTTCTCTACCCCACCTAGTTTTCCTGCTCTAAATTGCTATATAATGGGCCTGAGAATGATAAAATCTCTCAGCTGGATCAGCCTGGTTGTCTTGCTGTCCACATCTTTTGTCTCTAGTCCCATAATTCCAGGTTCCCGTGCACAAACTACTGTTGTGCCATGCTGGCAAGGGCAAATTGGCACCTGAGAATTCTAGGAATGTGGCTGCATCAAAGGGCAGGTTTGCCCACACACTTTATATCTTTAAAGCTCTTCAAATAATATAAACAGTTCAATGCATTGGAACTAATAATGACTAGGATAAAAAATTATTTGAGCAAATTTAAAATGCTATTGCCATGTTTTGTGGGTGACCTGAGAGCAAATTTAACCCTTCATCGTCAAATAGAAAAAGTCAAGGAAAACATTTTGCTTTAACTAGAGAGACTGGTCGTCAAAATTGTTAAACAATGAGTTGTGCCCACAATATTTACTGTTACTAATTTAGGAGTGAGCCCTCAAGATCTACGTCCTAATAATTTACGACAAATGGAAGGTACTCAACTGCTTCATACTCAATAAAAAATTGATCACAACATGTATTCCTTATAATCCTCAAAGAATTATGGGGCATGCTCATAGTTCCTTCTAAACTTCTATACATGTGGAAATGGAATGGCTTATTCCATGTTGTCTACAAATTGGACAGGGTTATTTGTATTAGCCACCCTTCACCCAGATGTAGAGTTTATTCCAGGAAGTGAGCCCATTCCAATACCTAGTATAGATTATCTTCTTTCTAAACATAAGAGAGCTATTGAATTCATCCCCCTGTTAGTGGGACTTGGAGTATCGGTAGCCTTAGCCATCAGAGGTGCAGCCATGGGAGTAGCTATTCAGACATACTCCACAATGGACCTTAGTCACATGTTGCCTGGAAAAATGGCTATAAAATACATTTGTCAGCTGAGAGAAACTTCACAAAGTGTGCAACATCCCTAGACATCCAGGAAATGCAAATAAAACTCTGAGATGCCATCTTACTCTTGTCGGTATGACTAAAATAAAAAACTCCAATGACAGTTTATTCTGGAGAGGATGTGGAGAAAGGGGAACACTCTTAACTGCTGGTGGAAGTGGTGACTGGTACAGTCACTTGGAAATCAGTATGGAGATTCCTCAGGAAAATGGAAATCAGTCTACCACATGACCCAGCAATTCCACTCTTAGGCATATATTGAAAAAAATGCATATTCATACAACAAGGATGTCTGTTCCACTATGTTCATAGAAGCATTATTTGTAATAGCCAGAACCTGGAAGCAACCTAGATGCCCCTCAACTGAAGAGTAGATAGAGAAAATGTGATACATTTACACAATAGAGTACTTATTCAGCAGAAAAAAACAATTGAATCTTGAAATTTGCAGGCAAATGGATGGCACTAGAGGAAATCATCCTGAGTAAGGTAACACAGGCTTAAAAAGAGAAACATGCTATGCCCCCCTTATATATTGATTTCAGACATGCATCAGGGGAGTAATATCCTACAATCCCACTGCTAGAGTGTCAGTGGGATTCGATAAAACCTGAACATATAGATTCTGTGTTTTTAAAAGCCTGACCTGTGTATATCATATAAGCCTCACCAGATGTGGGCTGGTAGTAGGTGATGAAGTCATCTGGGTGAGAGTTCCTGCTTTGATGACTATTTTTTACCTTTGCCTCTACGCTTTTTAAAAAACTTTTATTAATAAACTGTTGGGAGCAATCATTGTTATTTAGAACCTCTTGTAAATATTGCCGGCCTTTTAAAAGAATTTTAGTCAATCTCCTCCACAGCTTCCTAATGAATAGAATTTGGGCTCACAGGAAATAGCTGATGGCAAGAAGGAAACATTCCACAATTAGATCACTCAACCCCTCCCTCTGTGACCCTTTAACCTTGCCAACACCTGTCAATTGATCACCTTCATTGGCTTGGTTTCTAGACAATGACCTCTTTCCTTTGATTATTGTGCCCTGCCTAGTTTTCCTGCTCTGAATCACTATATAACAGGCCTGTGAATAATAAACATTTAGGGCAGGATCAGCCTGGTTGTCTTGGTGTCCACATCACTTGTCTCTAGTCCCATAGTTCCAGGTTCCCGTGCGCATAATCCCTGTTGTGCCATGCTGGCAAGGACAAATTGGCACCTGACAAGATTTTTGAAGACCCTGAGAATCCTAGTAATATGGCTGCATCAAGAGGCAGGCCTGCCCACACTTTTTATGTCTTTAAAGCTCTTCAAATAATAAAAACAGTTTAATGCATTGGAACTAATAATGATCAGGATAAAATATTTGAGCAAATTGAAAATGAATTAGCCATGTTTTGTGTGTGACATCGGAGCACATTTAATCCTTCATCATCAAAATAGCAAAAGTCTAGGAAAGCAATTTGTGTTAACTAGAGAAACTGCTTGTCAAAATTGTCAAACAATGAGTTGTGTCCACAATATTCACTGTAACTAATTTAGGAGTGAGCCCTAGAGATCTACTTCTCAATAATTTATGACAAATGGAAGACACTAAGCTGCTTTCTACTCAATAAAAAATGATCACTCATGTATTTCATATAATCATCAAAGAATTGTGGGGCATGCTCATAATTCCTTAAAAATACAAGTTGTAAACTTCCATACATGTGGAAATGGAATGGCTTATAACATGTTGTCTACAAATTGGACAGGGTTATGTTTATTAGCCACCCTTCTCCCTGATGTAGGGTTTATTCCAAGAAGTGAGCCCATTCCAATACTCAGCATAGATTATGTTATTCCTAGACATAAGAGAGCCATCAAATTTATCCCCGTGCTAGTGGGATTTGGAGTATCTGTGGCCTTAGCCACCGACTCCACAGGCATGGGAGTAGCTATTCAGACATACTCCACAATGGGCCTTAATCACATGTTGCCTGCAAAAGTGGCTATAAAATCACCTTGTTGGCTGAGACACACTTGACAAAGCGCTCAACATCCCTAGCCATCCAGGAAATGCAAATCTAATGACTCTGAGATAGCATCTTACTCCTGTCAGTATGACTAAATCAAAAACTCCAATAACAGTTTATTCTGGAGACAATGTGGAGAAAGGGGAAATCTCTTCACTGTGAGTCAAAATGGTGATTGGTACACCAAGTTTGGAAATCAGTATGGATATTCCTCAGGAACATGGGAATCAGGCTACCACATTACCCAGCAATTCCACTCTTAGGCATATATTTAGAAAGATGCATATTCATACCAAAAAGATGTCTTTTCCACTATGTTCATAGAAGAATTATTTGTAATAACCAGAACCTGGAAGCAACCTAGATGCCCCTCAACTGAAGAGTAGATAGAGAAAATTTGGTACATTTACACAATTGAGTACAGTTTAGTGGAAAAAATAATGGAATATTGAATTTGCAGGCAGATGGATGACACTAGAGGAAATCATCCTGACTGAGGAAACCCAGTCTTAAAAAGAGAAACATGCTATGCCCCCCTTATATATTGATTTCAGACATGCAATGGGGAGTAATATCCTACAATCCCACTGCCAGAATGTCTGGGACACAGACCTTCATCCAATGACTGGCAGAAGCAAAGGTAGACACCTACAGGTAAACACTGAGCTGATTTCAAGGAACCCCGGGACAGAGAGGAGGATGTATTAGCATAGGGGTCAGGAATTGGCTTGTTTAACACATGGAAATAGCTGGCCTGAAGAAATGGGAGGTCTTGATCCTCAGACTGATAGTAAGAATCCTGCATGCTACTGATCATTACCCCATGAAAGTGGTTGTCAGTTAGGAGGCCTAGGTAATCTATGGGGACTTGAGTTGTAATGACCCCTGAATGGTAGAAATCCTTTGATTACTCTGTCCTACCTAGTTATCCTGCCCTAAACCACTATATAACAGGCCTGAGAAAAATAGAATCACCCAGCTTGATCAGCCATGTTGACTGGCTGTCCACTTCTGTTGTCCCTTGTCAGATCATTTCAGGTTCACTTGGGCATGACCCCCATTGTGCCCTGCAGGCAAGGGCAGTATTCATTCATTTATTTACATCCTTACTTCACGTTCCCCTCCCTTCTCTCCTCCCATTCCTTCTCCTAGTATCCTCTGATCCCCCCAATCAAATCCTTCCCTGTTCTTTTCAAAAGATCAGGCCTCCAATGGTTGTCCACTAAGTATAGCATATCACATTTAGGTAGGACTAAGCACCCCTCTTATTAGGCTTGGTAATTCAACCAGTATGAGGAGAAGGCATCCCCAACCAGACAAAGCAAGGGACACATAACCTGCTCCCAATGCGAGGAGTCCCACAAATAGGTCAAGCTATATTTCAGATCCACATATGTAAAAGCCCTAGATAGTTCCTATGTTATTTCTGTAACTATTGACCCAGGGCCTGTAGGTCCTGGGAGCCCAGTTTACTTGTTTCTGTGGGTTCACATATGGTAACTTTGGCCTCTAGACGCATATACTTTTTCCTCATTCTCAGCAACACGATTTCTACAGCTTGGACAAGAGCTTGTCTGTGCATATCTGCATCTGCTCCATCAGTTACTGGACAAAGGCTGTTTGTAGTCATCAATCTGAGTACAGGAGAGGGTCAGTTCAGAGTAAAATATCCACTATTGCTAGGAGACTTAGCTGGGGTCAACATTGTAGATTTGTGGTCCTTTCCCTTTCACTAGATTTTTACTATGTGGCAAAATGACCCTCTTCTCATCAAGACATCTTATTCATTACTGGCTCTTTCTGACCTACCCTGATCCATCCTGTTACCATCCACAGCCACTCCCAGTTACCCAGGAGGTCTCTTCAAATTCCCCTTCCCAAAAAATTCATGTGTCTACCCTTTGGTCCTCTTTATTACCTGGCATCTCTGGGACTGTAGATTTTACCATGTGCTAGTCTTTCTAATGCTGTTTCACCTTGTGTATGTAGAGCTGATACAAATCTAGGCCTTCTTGGACAAATATATGATTTTGGCCTATACAGAGAATTCCTAACCTTAATAATGAGAATTTTGACATCTTTTGAAATTTAGATCACTGCTTATAGTGTGGGGCTTGCACAGCATATACCTGTGACTGAGACTTAATCACTGATGTCAGTAAGTATGGAGGAGCACAAAAGAAATGTGTGTCTCACAAATCATGCATTATGCTTGGTGAAGGTGACGAGAACAAATTTGCAATGAATGTGTAGAGAAGTATTTGAAATCTAGTTCACAGTGTGCCTCCTCAGGACCTGGTAGACAACCATTAGTGTTAATTAAGACATTCAGTAGAGAATGGATGCCGTACAAAATTGACACTGTATGTTACTTCTGATGTGTTTCTGAGGAGTTTCTGATGGTGTCTCCTGTGTGATTGATATGTGTCCACTATGAAATTTTCTGCAGGTATATGTTGAAACCTTTTTTGGCCACTAGAAGATGATCAGCAGTTATGTAGAGAAACATGGGCAAAAAACTCATGAGGGTGTCATTTGAGACATAGTGTTTTATGGTCCGACAGGCTGGGCTGATAACAGAGAAAGAGGGGCAGTAGATGGTTGGAAACTAATTTCTTCAAAGGCATTAGACCTAAACCAATACTGGTCACTCATAAGAGTTGTGTTAGTTTCAGTAGGACTAGAATAGATGGAGATGCATCTGCTTCCACCACACAGGTCCAAGGAGGGTAAACAGTGCTTTAAGAGGTCCAGAAATCCTGTGGCATGTACATCAGAATCCAGCCTTCTCCAGGTCTTCAAGAACATATTTTTATTAATTTCCTTACCTGTAACAAAATCTCACTCATGTCACCATATTGCAGGTTTGCTTCATATTTTTTTATTATTACATGTTCTTCTAGTCTGAATGCTTACATCTTATTGAAATTCATGTGTGGAAATATTATTCTTAAGATTATAAACTAATGAGTGGAGTCTCCTTTCAGAAGATGGGGTTAAAAGGTACCAAACCCCATGAATGGGATAGTTCTTTTATAATAGATGCTAGGGGAACTGACTTGTTGCTCTTATCAGGAGGGACATTGCTTTAAAATATCTTTTATCTCTCAGGACATGGGTTATCACCACAAAGTAAATCTATTGACACCTTCATCTTAGACTTCTTAGCCTCCATAACTGTGGGAAATTGGTAGCATCTGATGAATTAATAGGGGTACACATGTTGTCTCATACAAGTCAAGAGGGACTAAGGGACATGTTAACACTAGAACAAATTTGTCAAACTTTGAGGAAAACCTAGTCTTCTTGAGGAACCCACAGGAGAAGAACTGAGGCCTATCATAATGCTAGACCAGAAATACTTATAGTCAGCTCTCTTACCTAATAATGGTTTGGGTTATAGTGTTTGCAGGTACCCATCATAAAAACCCACTCAGCTTCAAGCAGTGGCAACTGTTTGATGATTCCCCCATCCAGAGCCAGGATGGATAGCTGCAGTCTGCACATCTTGTCTCAGTCCACAATCACACTGAGTGTTGTCTTATCACCATTACCACTTATTTATTACACTACAGACTTCTTTTGCAATGAACTATTCAAATGCCAAACCACTTGTCCTTCTGCCAAACAGATTGAAACATTGTGCATATGGTACAGTTGAGTTAGAATACTTGGTGTGCTGTATGGAATAATTTTGCTACTGTAATGGTTTCTTTCTTATTAGTAGAAAAGCAGAGAATGGGCATGTCCATAGTGAGAGGTCCTGTGCCCTGTACAGAATATTCTATACATCAAAGTTATGCATTTTCAGTTTATGTTTATGTGGGACTTTTCACTCAATCCGAAGCATTACACAAAACAAATAAAAAAATAAGTGGCACAAATTCCAATCCCTTCAGGATGCTTCAAAGAACAGATTTTTAATCATGTTTTTTCTAAATTTCTACAATTGGAAATGGGTAGGTATATAACCCAAGTGTGGTTCAGGCCACTTCTCTTACGGAGAAATTAATGGGAGGTGTGTGGACTTAGTGATTGCTACAACATGAGGGGAACAAGAAAATATATGTTTGTTTGCTTTAAACTAGGAAGTAAAGCTACTAAATTTTCACATCGTTTACACTGCACTCATACCAGAGGTATCAGAAAAAGAAGAAGAGAGAAAGGCCAGGACAACACTTTTATTCCTTTAAGCAACCGGTTTCTCTTGTCAGGATTCCAACATACATTTCTTAAGAATTTGAGTAGAAATTCTGCTTCAGCCTGAGGTGGTTCCTGAAACTTGAATCCAAGACTCTAATTGGGACACATGTGAATAAACATCAATCCTACTGCAGAGCCTTTCCACGAAAGAGCTGGTGACAGCTGTTCTGAGTATAGTATGCACATCTGAATTTCAGCTGATTCTACGGCCCTACTTTCTTGAGGCTAATTATCAAACAACCAGAGCCTACCATATCATGAGTCTTGAAGACAGAGGGATATGTTCTAAACTGGGAGTTTTAGGTGGATATACAAAGAGGGTGAATCCAGGCAACGTCAAATATGTGTGCATGTGGTCATTGGCTGTAGAGTTGAAGACAATGAGGCAGTAACTGTAACCAGGGATGTCAAATACTAGGAATGTCCTGGTGAACCTGTGGATCACATTAGAATAGGGAACGTTTTCCTCTAACCTGTAAATTTCTGAAATGATCTGTGGAACTTTGTGTGGCAAAGGAAAGTTCCTGAAGATGAGAACAATATATTTTCTCAAAGCCTTACATTCTCTTTCTGGATGTAGAATGAGTTCAGGAAAACAAATTTTGAAATATAAATGAAAATAATTTGGAGTGTACATAAATGTATAATACAGTATATTATTGTTAAGAGATGTCATTGACTTTCATGTACCAGAGAGGATGAATTGATAAAGAGTATGTGGTATACACATGTGTGTTTGCATATGTGCACATGGAAAACTCATCAACTGTAAAAACGTGGAATTTTTCAATACTTGAGATCATCCAAGAGGATACATAATGTGTAAAGGCCAGATGCACAAAGGTAGGACAACATGTTCTCACATGTACTAGAAAAAATCAAGACAATGAAAAGTTAGAATAGAATACTTATTACTGGAGACTGGCAAGGTCTGACGATGCTGAGGTATTGTTGGTCAGTGAATACAGAATGAAAATTAGGCAGAAGCCATGAGTTCCAGTCTACTATTACACAATAACACGATTGGAAACAATAACTGATTAGGTATTTAAAATACCTAAGGCAGTAGAATTTAAGTGTGTATTTTAACACAAAGAAGTGATAAATGTCAGAGGAGACATACATTCTGAATCCACAACCTAATAATTTCACAGTGTGTATATTCAGGTATCAATGCTACCATTGTGCATATCAACTTTTTACCATTATCCTAGGCTAGTTTAGAAACAATGAACTCTTCCATTTTAAAGGAATATTCTACCCCTAAATTCAAATGTGGCTAGAAAGTATTTTGCAGGATCATCTTGTACAGTAGTATGTCAAGGGCATTCTTGAGGCTGGACCTCACAGAGAGAAGAGAGAGTTATTTTGGGTATTGTCAGGATTGGATAATATGCAGTCCTATGAGCCTGTATGATATACATGGCCTTGTTTAGTTGGCAATATTACAGCCAGCATCACTGTCAACAGAACATTGTTGGTGGGATAGCAAAATGGTGCAGGAACTATGGAAATCAGTGTGGAGTGTTCTCAAAAGACCATAAGGAAATCTTCATGTGGCACAGCAGTCCACTCTTTGGCAAATGCCCAAAGGACCTGCATCCTACTACACAGACACTGTTCCTCAGTCATGTTCATTGCTGAGTTATTCACACTAGCTAGAAAATGGAAACAACATAAATGTCCTTCAATTGAAGAGCGGATCGTGGTAATGTGAGACATGTTTTGAAGGTTAGTCCTATCAAACGGACAGTAGAGTTGACAGACAATAGAAGTAGCTTGATCAGAATCTCTGAGATGTTACTTGGTATTTTGATCCTTTTCAACATTGGAATGACTAATAAAGTGTAACTAAAACATGGTGTATAGGGATTCATTGAAGAGTCTGTAGCATAGCTTTGAAAAATATCAAGTCACATACAAATCACCAAAGAAACATGAAAACAGATTTTTTTTCTGCTGGGAAATTTATTGGAGAAGGGAAAACAACTGAGGTTAAGTACAAGTTTAATGATTGATAATGAGGTCTCAGAGAACATGGTGTGCTTGTCTCTGGACTCAGATGCAGGAAGAATTTATACAGATCCTGGTAACACGTCGGTAAAATTTTCAGGACTTAATGCAGGTCGTCATGCACCATACTCTTTTCCAAAAGAGAAAATTTCTACAGTACTCCACGCACAAATCTTTTTTTGCTGAGGAAACAGAAAACACCAATTTTAAATAAGGCAGCCAGCACCATGCAATGGAGTACACTAATTTGAAAATGAATGAATGACGCATGGTACAGAAGCAACATGTTTGTATGGGTGACATCACACCAAGCATATTCAACGGCAAACATTGGGAAATACTACTTTTAAGAAGTGTTGATCACAGGACTGTCCCGACAGGCATCTTGGTTCCTTCTACTTTTTGTGTCTTTCTGACCCAACACTGCCAATGTGTTGGCATTTGGTTCCTAAATATATTGTTTCAAGCAAAGCAGGTTTTTCTATCTATAACAAGAGTATCAACTGGATAGACAAAGAGCTAATCAACATGTTCTATATTTTGAAACTAGTCCACAGAAAACTTAAAAGAAAGGCAATCATTTATAATTTTTGACCCTCGCAGTTACTTCTATGAATAAGACATTGAAGGTCCTAGAGGATCAAGCGACATACTTTCCTAAATCACAAGCTCCCCATAGGACTCCAAGGGACCTCATCACTCCTGTCTCAGGAGACTCTAACCTACTACCATACTGGGCGTCACCACTCACCTGATGGTGGGAGATCAGAGCCTCCTGGGACTCCATTGAAGGTGGGCACATCCTGGTCCTGTATTCCTGGCTGCTCCTCATCATTAGCCTCTTCATTTGTTTCGGGCAGAGGATCAGCAAGGGTCTGAATGGCCAGCAGGGCAAGGACAGAGAAGAGAACAAGTGTCTTCATGGCTGAGAGTCACCTGGAGGAAGATGAATAGGAGCCTAGTATGTGGGGACTGAGGGGACAGCCTGCATTTATAGGATTGTCATGAGGAGGTGCAGACCCAAGCTCTGTAGGGAGAGAGAGCATGCACTGATGGGAACTGGAGAAACTGTTGCCCTCTAGATCCCTTTGATGTTCCTCAGTTCTCACAGCTGCCGCCATGATGTTGGCTGTGTGCTCACTGACAGCCCTGCCTTCCAGCTGATGATGATTAAGGGGCCTAGTTATCTTGTCCTGCTTCCCATCTGCTTGAGTATTTACCTTTCTGTTCTCAGGGGAAAAAAGAGTTGGGTATTTTCCAAGTTCCATGGAACAAGTGTTTTTGTGTTCTGAAGTGGGAGCCGGCAGTTCTCAGAGAGTGTGGACCCTGGACCCAGCCAGAGTACCTTTAGATTGGGCAGTCAGTTCTTTGAGTCATTTGGAGTATTTTCATCCTCATGAAGGAAAATTTTGTGCCTCCCTTCTTTAGGGTCCTGTATGGAGAAAATAACATGGCCTGGTGAATCTAGCTCAGTAGGAGGTGAGGGACCAAATTTTTCTGAATGAAGCTATAGCAGGTTTTTGTGCAGAAGCCAGTGTGTCCTGAGCATATCTCATGAGTGCATTCCAGGTGCTGCTTCACACTTTGGGAGCCATCAAATATTGTGCTGTTGGTCATTCTCAGACTGCATTTTTTAACTTTCATAAAATATTAAGTTACTTCCAATAAATAACAATCAAACATTATAGAGTGTGTCTACTCCTAGAGTTACTGCCTTTCATCTATGAACATCAGCCTGTACATGTTCTTATCCACATTTCCTCATCATGTATGCTAAAAGATAGTGACTTCCTGATAATTTCAGTTACCATATGGTGTCCCAGTGTGAAAAGAGCTCATTAGTCTTACATGTTGCTAAGTATTGTTCCATTGTAAAAATGTTATTGTTTACAACTCTGTGCAATTACTAGCAAAGCCATGAGTATACTAATTCACATGCATATATGTATATGTTTATCATATTGCCTCATGGGACGATGTCCCGCGCTACCGTCTCGCCAGCAAGAACGACGCAGAACACTCGGATCCTTCTGCAGTAAAGCTTTAATGCATCTTGAGAGATAGATGATCAGCTTCTTAGAGGGAGACCCCAAGCTAAGAAACCCAGCCCCTTATATAAGCCTAGGAGCTCCGAGTGAGATGTGTAGAGCCGGGATTGGTGGTTTGCACATCACCCCAGATGACGTCACGGGAGAGGCACAGTTTAAACGGTTAACTCCAACTGACAGCGACAGTTAACTCCAACTGACAGCGACAGTTAACTCCAACTGACAGCGACAGTTAACTCCAACTGACAGCGGATGTCAGCGCCATCTTCTAACGGCAATAGCGATAGCGAGGGCGGCTCCTCACATCTCCCCCTATTCATTTATTTTTGAAGCAATAGGACACCCACAACTTTGGAGTGGAGATAGAGGTCAAATCCCCATGTGCAAATTCGGAACATGTACAAAGCTCCTCTCCAGGGTCTTATCCCCAGAGGAAGTCCTGACCAGTCCGATGTCTTTTTTCTGGGGGAAGGAGATCATGACATAGAACCTTCATGCAAGATGACTTATCTCCCAGGAGAAAGTCGTTATACCGCAGACCTCTCCTGTGCAGTGCTTAGCCTTGCAACTCCTTGGGCTGCTGAAGCCTACCCACTCTATCCCGTGCAATGAGACTAGCCTCGTGGGGTGCAAGAGCTGGGAGGCCAGCGACCTATTGCTTTAACATGGTTAACCAAATGTCAGGGGATGCTCCGTGTTCTAAGGCAGCAAGTGCTTGTGCCACCACCACTTTCTCCTTTTGTTTGGGCTCTGAGCGTACACACCATCCAAAGCATCAACACTATTCCACAGCAGAGAACTAGGCTAAATGATCCTACCCCCACCCATTCCTTAAAATAAGAAAATGCAGATGAAATCCAGGGGGAGAGGTCTTCCATCAGAGAAAGATCCAGATGCGTCGAATTCACTTGCAGGATCGCCATTCTCAACTCACGGAGTGTCTGCTCAAACTCAAAAGTCCAATTCTGTAATAAATGTTGAGACAGAGCTTTTGACAGGTTAGCTGCTCTTGTAAAATTCTCATATTGTACTAAGTGACACAAAGGCCAGGCAACTTTGTTCACATCCCAATTTGGCCATCTGCCACAATATATCCAATTGTTCCTGAACCAAATTAATCTGTTGGTTTACCAACATCAGGCCTCCTTGTATCTGAGAATTGGCAGTGGCCTGTTTATCTAGGACCATGGTCACAGTGGCCTATAGTTCATTAATGGTTTGAGTTGTCTGCACAGTGGCAGAAAGTGCAAGGGCCGAGGCGGTAACCGAAGCAGTAACCGCGGCGGTGGCTATCAGGCCCACAATAATAGCAGAGATCCCAAAAATCTCGCTTTTCCCTAAACAAACTCAAATTACTTGGCGCCTCAACAGGAGCTGGAATAAATCGAGGCATGCGCATTACCAAAGCAAAAGGGTGCTTAATAGCATCCCAGCATAATGCATAAAAACAATTCTAAGCAGAACAATTTATTTCTTTCTGATTCTTACCTAAGGTATCATTACTCACAACCCAAATAAAGGGCAGCTGAATAATTAGTTCTCTTAAAAGGGGTATACTTAACATTGGAGGAGGACCAATCAGATGATCCAGAGCTCTGTCCCTCACTCAGACTGTTGCCTAATGCCCCTTTCCAATCAAAAGTAATCTGTCCCTTCTCACTATCATAGGAGAAAGATCAGTACAGCTTCCATTAATTCAAAAGGATTAGCATTAGATCTTTCTGGATCCATATGAATAAAATTATCCTTTAATGAAGAAATCACAGTAAAGCACAAGCTTCCTACTAATGACAAGGTTCTCTCATCCTGAAAACTCTGTATCTGAGGATCTAAAGGCAAAAAGGCAAGCCCCAACTCTCTATTATTTGTGAAAAATCTAGGGAACACCTGGGCATTCTGCATCACTGGCATCGGTAGGGGAAGGTAGACATGATGGCCCACCGTAACTCTCCCATCATACTAGGAACCATCATCCCGAGTAGGAGAGTCTTCATCACCCACTTGGCCTCCATCCTTCTTATTCTGGAGTTGTGAAGGAGCTCTTCGAGTGAGTCTTTCAGGGATCCACAGGGGGTTTTCTTCCTCCTGTGGAAAAACACACACAGCTCCCCTGGATCTTATAAGAATAGGATCCGGGCCTTTCCAGAGATCAGTCAAGACATCTTTCCATTTTACCATTTCTTTTGGCCTATCAGGCTCTAAACTGTGGCGATCAGCCGCAGTGTGGCCTTGGGCATCACAGTTCAAGAAATTAAGGGTAAAAAGTGCCATGGATACAGCAACTCTTGGTACCGAGGGTAGAACATCCTCAATACTCCCCTTTTGTTTAATCAGATATGATTTGAGTGTACGATGGGCACGTTCCACAATGCCCTGTCCTTGAGGGTTATAAGGTAGGCCAGTTAGATGGGTAACATCCATTTGCCGACAAAACTGTCGGAATTTTTGAGAGGTATATGCTGGTCCATTGTCTGTTTTTAAAATTCTGGGTTTTCCCCAAGCACTCCAGGCCTCAAGGCAATGTTGAATCACATATGAGGCCTTTTCCCCTGTTAGGGGTGTGGCAAACATTACGCCAGAACAGGTGTCAACAGAAACATGAACATATTGAAGCCTTCCAAAAGAGGGAATATGAGTAACATCCATCTGCCACATCTGCAATGGTCTAATGCCACGTGGGTTTATTCCCATGTGGGGAGTAGGTAAGAATTCGCAGCAATTCTGGCATTGAGTAACAATTTCCCTAGCCTCTTTCCTGGATAGAGCAAAACGACGGCGCAAGGTCTCAGCCGTCACATGAAAGCGCTTATGGAATTCTTTTGCTGCTTGTGCATGGGTAGACAAGGCAGCGGCCACCAGCTTTGTAGCCTTGTCCGCTAAGTCATTCCCTAAGGACATGGGACCTGGGAGTCCAGAATGTGCTCGGACATGGGTAATGAAAACAGGAAATCTCCTATTTAACAAGGCAGCTTGTATCTTCTGAAAGATGTTAGCAACTCTGCTGGAGGATCTTATTATTCCAGCTATCTCAAGGAGATTAACTGCATTAACCACATAAGAGGAATCTGATACAATATTGAGGGGTCCTGGAAAAGCCTCAAGAACCTCCAGTACTATCAGACATTCTACAACTTGAGGTGAAGTTTCATTATATTGTTTAGATATAACCCTATCCTTGACCACATAAGCTCCCATACCAGTTTTTGATCCATCAGTGTACACCACAGTCCCATCTGGGAGTGGGTCTTTAGCTGTCACTTGTGGAAACACTATAGCCTGGTTTAGGGCAAACTGTAAAATTGGATGCTTTGGAAAATGATTATCAATTTGTCCTGAAAAGGAAGTAACTAAAACTGCCCAATCACTAGATGTGGCTGCCAAGGTCTGAACTTGTGCAGCAGTATAAGGCACAATCAAGGAATCAGGATCCCTGCCAAAATGTGTAACAGCTGCTTTTATTCCGCGAAGCGCGAGCTGTGCAACAGCATCAGGGTACCAGTCAATAATCTTAGCAGGGGAAGCATTTGGATGAATCCAAAGTAATGGTCCATGTTGCCACAGGACTGCAGTTGGCAATTGAGCTGTCTTAAAAACACACAGATTAAAAGGTAGTGACTCCTCAATTCGTTGTAATTGTGCTTCCTGTAAGGCCTCTTCCACCATCTGTAAGGCTCGGTGGGCGGCAGGGGTAAATTTTCTGGGTGAGGAGATATGAGGCTCACCCTCCAGGAGATCGAAGAGGGGTTTTAGATCAGCAGATGGAATTTTTAAAAAGGGCCTCAACCAATTTATATCTCCCAGAAGTTTCTGAAAATCATTTAATGTTTGTAAGTGGTCTTTGCGAATTTCTATTTTCTGAGGAACTATATTTTTGGGAGTAATCTTTGAGCCCAAAAAGAGGCCTGTATCTGCAATTTGAACCTTTTCTGAGGCAATCTCTAATCCCCACTGTTTTAATTCAGCCACCAGCATGGGAAAAGCCTTTTGTAAAACATCTAACTCTTTGTGACAAATAAGAATATCGTCCATATAATGGATAACGATTAAAGATGTAAATTGCTTCCTAATTGGCTCCAAAGCCTCCTGCACATATAGCTGACATATTGTTGGGCTATTGGCCATGCCTTGCGGCAGTACCTTCCACTGAAATCTCTTGTCTGGTTCCATATGATTAAGAGAAGGGATAGTGAAGGCAAACCTTGGTCTATCCCGTGGGTAAAGTGGAATAGAGAAGAAACAATCCTTAATATCTATAATAATAAGCTTCCAATCTTGAGGAAGTGCAGAAAGCAAAGGAAGGCCTCTTTGAACAGGGCCAAAAAGATGCATCTGATTGTTAATGGCCCGCAGGTCGTGGAGTAATCTCCACTTCCCAGATTTCTTCTTAATAACAAAAATTGGTGTATTCCATGGGGAGGTAGAAGGCTCTAGATGCCCCAGCCGTTCCTGTTCTTGCACTAATCTTGTGACAGCCTCTAATTTTTCAGAGGATAGAGGCCATTGAGAGACCCATAACGGCTCCTCTGTTTTCCATGGTATGGGTCGTGAAGCCTCAACGGCCCCTAAATAAAACCCAGTCCTTTTCTACCCCGATTTCCGTGTTGTGTAATGGGTTTTATTCTGCCTTGTTCTTGCCTACCCAAGCCTCTACCATTTGTATACCCCATCTTTGCCATAATGGCTGATGCCTGGGGGAGTATTCATTAGTTAGGGTCATGCCCATGGCTTGTAACACATCTCGTCCCCATAAATTTACAGGGAGTGGCAACACATAGGGGGTAAAACATCCCTGTTTGCCTTCAGCATCCCGCCAGGTTAAGGCTGAGGCACTGATGGCAGGAGAGGACTGGTATCCAAGACCTTGTAGAGAATGAGATGAAACAACAGTGGGCCAAGACTTCGGCCACCAATGGAGTGAAATAATGCTTTTGTCTGCTCCCGAATCCATTATCCCTTCAAATTCTTTTCCATTAATTAACAATTTTATTGTAGGTCTCTCATTTAGGGGTATAGCCAGATAGGCTGAATCACTTCCAGAAGATCCCATAGCCCTTTTTTGTAAAGTGTAGGTTTCTCCATCCCCGAGGGAGGGCAGCAACACCAGTTGTGCAATTCTATCTCCCTGCTTTATAGAAAATACACCCCGAGGGCTAGAACAGAGAACTTGAATCTCCTCTTTATGATATGGGTCAACAATCCCAGGATATATAATGAGTCCCTGTAAAGTTAAGGAGCCACGGCCCAGAATAAGCCCAATGGTGGCAGGGGGCAAAGGTCCAGGGGAATGGACTGGGACCGGTTGAACATTCATTTGGGGCATGAGTAAGAAGTCGGAGGCGGCACGCAAGTCCATTCCGGAGGTTCCTCGGAAACCTCTACTTCCTCTTGATTGCTTTTCTGAAATTGGTTCCCATATTTCTGAGGGCCCTGGGACCATGGGCCCCGTGACCCGTTTTTTGATTGGGGTACCTTGATTCTTCAATAGGGGGCAGAAGCCTCCCTTTTACATCCCGGACTGACCTGCATTCGCTAGCCCTATGATAACCTTTACCACAACGATAGCAAAGCTTCGATTCTCTTGTTCTTTCAGGGGCTTGACAATCTTTCTTAAGGTGCCCCATTCTCCCACAATTAAAACAAGCTTTTCGATTAGATAAATCTCTATACCTGTGCGTTTGTAAAATGGCGGCAGCTAGTCCTGCATTGGTTAGGGGTCCCCCCAGCTCCCTGCACACTCTGAGCCAATCTTGTAAACCTTTGCTTTTGCGAGGGCGATAGCCGCCGACATTCCTGGGTTGCTTGTTCATAGACAAGTTGCTCAATCAGGGGCATAGCTTGTTCTGAATCACCAAAGATGCGACTGGCGGCCTCTGTCATTCTGGCCACAAAGTCTGAAAATGGCTCTTGGGGTCCTTGGACAATCTTTGTAAGGTGTCCACTGGACTCTCCCCTTTTGTGAGGGCCTTCCATGCTTTAATAGCGGCGGCCGACACCTGACCATAGACGCCCCAGATGTAGTTGGTTTGATTAAGGGCATGTTGACCCTGACCTGTCAGCATTTCAAATGTCCACTGCCTCTGATTCTCATCTTCAGCCGTGGCATTAACTCTAGCTTGTGCCTGGGCTGCATCATACCAGAGAGCCTTCCATTCCATGTATTGTCCCATGTTGGGAAGCACTGCTTTCACTGTCGTTTGCCAGTCAGTGGGAGTCATGGCAAAATTAGCAAGCCTTTCCACCTGTAATGTGGTAAAGTTAGCATTGACCCCATAATTACGAACGGATTCGGCCAATTCTTTAATTTGATTGTAATCTACGGGGGTATGTACTCTTCCGCCTTCCACATTCTCGAATACTGGAAAAGCCATTTGTATTTTTCTCCGTTCCTCTAAAGGTAAAAAGGAGTCAGTACCAGTATTCAGCCGAAGCTCATATGGCGGAGGCGCTGAGGGGCGTGAGCCCGCCGGATTTATAGGCGGTGGCCTCACATTCATTTTTGTTTTCAGTGGCCGGTGTCTATCAGGGTGATATCTTTTTTCCTCATACCGTGCCACCTCCTCCTCTAGACCACCTTCTTCGCTAGAATCCAGAGTGTCAGAATCAGAATTATCTAGCTCCAAGGCTTCTAGCTCTACTGCAGGGTATAGACTAGATTCTGGCTTTTTCTTTTTCTTAGATTTGTTAAGGGGTGAATGATAACTCCCTTCTTTCTCTCCCCTTTCTTAACTTCCTGGGAGGGCCTTTTTCTTAGACATGTCTTTTCTTTTGCGAGCTCCCATTCTCTCACTCCGTTCAGTTTCTGACATGCTATCCTGAACTTCCTCTAAGGTTCCCTGACTTTCTATTATAGCAGGGTGACAGGCCTCATCCTCCAAGCAGTTTTTAACTAGCTTCCAAATGGCTTTGGTACCTAAGCAGAGATCTCCTTCTGCATGCTTCCTGTCTAGTTCTTTACCTAGCTTGTTCCATGAGGCCACAGTGAGGGACCCGGAACAAGCATACCATGGTGCCACTCTATCTACCTCCTTCACAAAATTTTGAAGTGTTCGTGGTGCAATTTTAAGATCTCTTTGTTTTAGCACAGTCTGTAAGGCTGTAACCACTGACTGTGACGACCCCATCGCGCTGACAGCTTATCTAAAAACGCGCTCAACTCCGTTACCAGACTGACAGCACCAGACTGACAGCACCAGACTGACAGCACCAGACTGACAGCGCCAGATGGACAGCGCCAGATGGACAGCGCCAGATGGACAGCGCCGTTCTGTCAGCACCAGCCACGATGAAGGAGAAGGACAAACAGGACTAGCACCAAAGCCTCCACTGACCCGTCCCACGGTGATGACAAACTAAGGCCAAAGTCGAGAAAAGGGTTGTTCAGGATAAAGCATACCTCTCTGAACCTACGTCCCTGCAGTTCTGAATCCGCCCCGTTTTCCGAGGGGTCTCCCGCGGCGCCGGCGATGTTGAAGAGTTCCCGGGTTTCGGCACCAGATGTCCCGCGCTACCGTCTCGCCAGCAAGAACGACGCAGAACACTCGGATCCTTCTGCAGTAAAGCTTTAATGCATCTTGAGAGATAGATGATCAGCTTCTTAGAGGGAGACCCCAAGCTAAGAAACCCAGCCCCTTATATAAGCCTAGGAGCTCCGAGTGAGATGTGTAGAGCCGGGATTGGTGGTTTGCACATCACCCCAGATGACGTCACGGGAGAGGCACAGTTTAAACGGTTAACTCCAACTGACAGCGACAGTTAACTCCAACTGACAGCGACAGTTAACTCCAACTGACAGCGACAGTTAACTCCAACTGACAGCGGATGTCAGCGCCATCTTCTAACGGCAATAGCGATAGCGAGGGCGGCTCCTCACAGGACATGACCTCTTCAATAGCCTTTTAGGCTTATAATTCTGAGCCAAAAAGCATATCTTATATTTCATACACCTGCGCACTATTTTGCTGATCATCAGAGCTTGTCACAGTGGCACTTAATAAAACTGTCTACACAAACATCCACCATGCTCTTTTGAATTATTTATATTATTGGTTTCACTTGCCATTTTTCCTGCCATTTGTCAGAGCAGAACTGGCCACTGAAGTCCAAGAGTGTCTTGAACCATTAAGAGGTAACCTTTAAGAAGCATGCCATTTTGCCCACAGAATGGGAAAAGATATTCACTATCCCCACATCTTACAGAGGGCTGATCTCCAAATTTACAAAGAACTCAAGAAGCAAGTCTCCAAAACACCAAAGGATCCAATTAAAAAGTGGGCTACAGAACTAAATAGAGAATTCTCAATAGAGGAGTCTAAAATGGCTGAGAGACACTTGAGAAAGTGCTCAACATCCTTAGCCATCCAGGCAATGTTAATCAAAACAACTCTGAGATACCATCTTACTCCTGTCAGAGTGGCTAAAATAAAAAACACCAACGACTGGCACTCCCCAGATCTATGTCTAAAATCCATATATGAGAGAGTACATGCCATGTTTCTCTTTTTGTGACTGGGTTACCTAACTCAGGATGGTTTCTTCTAGTATCATCCATTTGCCTGCAAATCTCAGGATTCCATTGTTTTTTTTTCTGCTGAATAGTACTCCATTGTGTAAATCTACCACATTTTCTCTATCCACTTTTCGGGTGAGGGGCATCTAGGTTGCTTCCAAGTTCTGGCTATTACAAATAATGCTACAATCCCATGGACAGAGAATCTGGGATACAGAAACTTCATTCAGTGGCTGATGGAAGACGAGGCACACTACCACGGCTAAGCACTGAACTGAACTCAAGAAAGCCAATAACAGAGAGGGAGGACTGATGACCAAAGGGATTAAGACTGTGCTGGTTTAACTCCCAGAAACAGCTGACCTGACAAAGGTTAACTCTTGAATCCCAGGCATCAGCCTGGGAATCCAACATGGGACTGATCAAGACCCCCTGAATGTGGGTGTCAGTGAGGAGGCCTAGGTAATCTATTGAGCCTTGGGCAGTAGATGAGTTTTCATCCAGAGTATACACATGGACTTTGGACTCCCATCTAACAATGTGAGATCCACTCTCACCCTGAACTCTTGGGGGAGGGTCTAGGACCTGCCCTGGATGAGATGACAGACTATGGACATCCCCATGGAGGGCCTCACTCTCCCTGGTGAAATAAGGGAATAATGAGGGTGTTGGGGGGAGGGCAGGGGAGTAGGGGAGGGAAAGGGAGAGTGACCTGGAACTGACTTTGAAGCAACCTTGTTTCTAACCTAAATTTAAACTTAAAAATAATTAATAATAATAATGAAAACACCAACAACAATTTATTCTGGAGAGGATGTGGTGAAAGGGGAACACTCCTCCACTGCTGGTGGGAGTGCCTACTTGTGCAGCCACTTTGGAAATCAGTGTGGAGATTCCTCAGTAAAATGGGAATAAACCTACCACAAGACCCAGCAACTCCACTCTTAGGCATATATCCAAAATATGCGCATTCATACAACAAGGATGCCTGTTCCACTATGTTCATAGCAGCTTTATTTGTAATAGGCAAAACTTGGAATCAACCTAGATGCCCCTCAACCGAAGAGTGGATAGAGAAAATGTGGTAGATTTACACAATGGAGTACTACTCAGCAGAAAAAAAATGGAATCCTGAAATTGGCAGGCAAATGGATGGCACTAGAAGAAACCATCCTGAGTGAGATAACCCAGTCACAAAAAGAAAAACATGCTATGTACTCTCGCATATATGATTTTTAGACATAGATCTTGTTTTCTGTCACAAACCAGTGTGTAAAATGTCAACACAACTTGTAGTTTCCCTTAATAATCAACTCTGTTTCTTTAGCAGTGATCAGATGTGTGATTTTCTTTTTTGACTTGTGATATCTGACAAAAGCCTTTTCTTCAGGTATTTCTAGGGAGTGTAGGTGATTCATTAGTGAGTTCACAACTAATCCCAGAGGAGGATATTTGCAGAGTTAGAGGCCAAGGAGAAGCTGTTGAGCGACTATCTGCTAACAGAAGTCCTCCAACCTTGAGCCACTCTCGAGTTCTAAGCAAGGAAAACAAAGAGTCCCAAAAAATGACAGAAGTTAGCACTCTAAAATGCAGAAGCTAACGTGGATCAATGGGCAGTGGTGAAGTACAAGGGATTTGGCAACAGCCCTCTTGTGTAATCCTTAGTGTCTCTGAGTAAGGCAATTAACCTCTTCAAAGGTCCTTTACAAACCCACAAAATATTGGTCAACAAAGGCAGCTACTTTGTTGGACTATTGTGAAAACCTCTTATCAGAACAGATAAAAGACATCAGCAATCTATAAGGATAAGCTAATGTCAATATACTGCATATATTATATAATTTGAGAATGCTATCTGACATCATAAGCTTCAAATTATCATGATTTCTATGAAGTCACACAAAGCTGTCGTGACTTATATAATCAGTGGAAATTTTGAATTTTTACCTTATGTAAGAAGTGATTTAAGTTCAGCCTGGGGAAGGCTACAGAGCTTCCCATTCCAGTGCCTGGGGATTGCCTGGGAACCGCACAGAACTTCCCATCCCGGCAGAAGCCAAGCACCCCAGATTCCAGGTCTTCTCTTCCACCAACAAGACCAGGAAACCCGCAGATCCAGGTAAACAAGGCCCTGCATCGCTTGGGGGAGGGTCCAGGCCCTCTCCTGGATGAAATGACAGACTATGGACACCCCCATGGAGGGCCTCACCCTCCCTGGGGAAATGAGGGGTTATTGGGGATGTTGGTGTGAGGGCACGGGAGGAGGAGAGGGAAATGGAGAGGGACCTGGAATTGACATGTGAAGCAACCTTGTTTCTAATTTAAATTTAAATTAAAAAATACATATATATAAAAAGATATTATAAAAAAGAAGTGACTTAAGTTCAATAGTATTTAAGTGTTTTATCCAATAACTAATAATGTATATTTGCTAAACAAGCAAAGATCATATTTTCTAGTGTCAAATACCTCCAGAACTTTATGCATTTAATAATATTATTGTTGAAAACAGATCTCACAAAATAAGCAGTTATCCAAGATGAAGTAAAAGAGGTTACATATACCTACAGAAGAGAGAGACATGAGGTCTCACTTGAGGATGGAAGCCTTGGATGAGCTGAGAAGTGAAGTGTATCAGAAATGATAATGATGATGGGAAGAAGAAAAACAGGGAAAGTCCAACAGAGTAATGTGCAGATGTTTCTGACAGAAGACTATGATGTTAGGATGGATGAGGGAAAGCAAATGGAGCCTCACCTTAGGCTGAGGAGTTTCCTCACATCGTGAAGTCATACCTCCCTGTTTTAAAGATGAGTGTTTACAAACCAGTGAAATCTATTGAACTTTTATTATGAATTCAATACAGGACTTCTGACCCATCCCAAGTTTACACATCTATCCCCGTGTGTCCATATTCTACAAGGAGACCAGAGTCACAGAGAGAATCCATAACTTTGGCCTGCCACAGTATTGGCTACTAAGAACCAGTAACCGTGTGTTGTCCATTTCAAGTTTCTGTGATGAGTGGGATATTTTGAAAGATCTTGGGTGTTTTTTGTGACACCATAGGTTGCTAACTGAAGTTTGTGTGGAGGTTCATTACAATGATGACTGATGACATCTCACACTTTGTAGGATGTGTTGACAAGGCCATGTTGATAGAGAAGATGTGATTTCAATGGCACATGTCTTCTGATCATCACAAACTACAGTGATTCTCAATCAGTATATGAACTAACAGTTCTTCTGTGTCTGTCCAAGGCCAAACGGAGTTAACTGTTTGAGAGTCTTTACAGTTACACCAAACTAGGCCATCCACCTTTGAGACAAAAGCATGCATTCTGTAACTGAACCTTGGCGGGTACTCACCTTTACACAGTTAAACTAATATTCTGCAACAGACACATATGTAATACATCTTTGCCTACTTAAAATGATATTTTACAACATGGGGGGTCTGTCTCATGTAAACTTCTGTAGTGAGCACATTACACCTGTGCCACAGTACACATGTGGATGTCAGAAGACAGTTAATGATGGGCTGGAGAGATGGCTCAGCCGTTAAAGGCTAGGTTCACAACCAAAAATATAAGAAGACAGTTAATGGAAGTCTGATTCTCCTTCTCTATGTGGATCCTGAGTCTGTCAGGTGCGGTGATAGCTTCTCTCCCACTAAGCCATCGTGTTGGCCATCATAAGTTTAGTTTCAGTTGTCTGGCATTCTTTGTGCATGATTTGTTTCCTTGACATTTTATCTCTTGAAAAGATTTTCTCTTTGTTTTTCACTCCAGTTCTCACCACATGAATTCATTGGTGTTCCTCCTTGAGGTGTCTTCTTTCATTCTCTCAGAATGAGATTGTTTCAGAAGAATCTGTGAGCCTATTGCATGTGAGATGCATTTGTGACTTTGTTCATGAAAATTAAGAGAAAACTGAGTTGCCCTTTCATGTCTGCTCTCCTGTTCCAGCCCCCCCACACCCTAACAAAATCTCTACAACACTGTTGCAGTCAGTGTTGCTGTCACTTGTGGGGTATCTTGTCTTGTGGTCAAGAGAATTCAGCAGGATTGATGATCCTTTTTATGTCTGATGACAAAGGGATTTTCACATTCCCTGAATCAGACAACCAGTTCAAATGGATAGGGTCATCCATGGAGCAGCCATCACAGTATATCAAGACCTGAGGGATAAGCTCTCACTAGATTCCCCCAGTGGCTACCCTTACAATGGAACCACGGATATGTATCTCACTCCCTGCTACCACCCCAGCATAGACATTCAAGACAACATTTGCCTGAATATGGTAAAGGAAAAGCGGTCCACTCTACATGATGTCAGAACCATCTAGTTCTCTATGCAGAGTCTGCAAGGAAAAGTCAAAAAAATTGTCCATTGAGCACACATGACACTGAGCTCTAGAAAACCCCACAGAGTTTAAGAGGTGCCTGAAGGAAATTAATAGGCAGAAGGTCTCCGGTAAAGAGTCCTGACACTAAATGTCGACCTTATCTTTTTGTTGTCTTTTTTCTTGATTGTTCTGTCCTCTCCTTGAATTCTATGCTATGGTGTTGTATTATTGTTTTTCTGTTAAATTAAATCTCCTTAATCCCTACAATATATATTAAACATATATATAGTCATATATATATAGAGAGAGATTTTTGTGAAAAAAAAAGTTAAACAAACTAAGAGAGAAGAGGCACATAACTGGGCCAGCAGAATAATTTGGCTTCCTTATTTCATTTTCTATCTAGAATGCATGCTCCTCTTTTCAATTGCTACTAAGGGTTTTGTTTAAAACAGTTTCACTTAAGAATCAGACACTTTCATTCCAAAGGCTCTTGACTAAGCCTCACAGCATCATGGGTAAGTAGCATAGACTTTCGAGGTGACAGAGTGAGCAGTATTTTAATTATTCTCCATTCTTGGTACACAGGATGAGCAATATATATATATATATATATATATATATATATATGATTCAGATTCAGTCAAGTAAGTTGTAGACTACTCCATAATGGCAGGACAAGTCTTACTTAGGTCTGGACATGCAGAAGATAAGGCACTGATTGAAGGAATTGCCAGTCAGTGACACATAATCTTGGGAAGACACTTGGTGTATCCATAATTTTTGTCTTATTGGCTTCATGATGGTCAGTAGCATGATCAACAGTCACCAGTGTACTATGGGATGGGAACAGTGGGCATATATGACTTCATATGCATCACTAGAATAATGTATTATTTCTGCTTCTAGATATGTAGTCAAAACCATTGGTGCTTTTTGGCTAGATGGTATATTTATATATTTTTTACTATACAAGTATCCATATGATGACATACATTGATATTTTCCTACTATGAGAAAAGCATAGAAATCTGACCCACTCTGTCCCTCG
>NW_024429212.1:820004-901686 GCF_017639785.1 Mesocricetus auratus
AGAGATTCCAAAGACTACCAAACTCTGACAAGATAACAAGGAGTCATGGTAGCTTTGATGAACTCACACCCTCACTGGTGTTTAAAAGTTCTCTTAACACGCAGACTTCTGACTCTCTTGCATAGTCTCTTTGCTCTTCTTGGATTGTTTTCTGGCAACTAATGTGGTAGCGTTAAGAGTTCCTAAGGCTGGTACGAGATGCCTGCTGCTCTGAGAAGCCTCTGAGGACTCTCTAGGAAAGAACAGCCTTTAGGACAGCTGTGCCACCTCTCGGCAGTGGCCTCGCCATCTGTCCACGTCTTTCTGGGAGCTGGTCCTCCCTTTACTGGAATAGTGTGGATTCTTGGTCTTCCACTGCATTTGGGGGTCAGAGAACCCTAATTGATGGTAATCCCTACTCTCCAGAGAATCCTCCTTCCTGTCTGCAGACTGTGTGAGGCTGGCTGGGGTTGTTTGCACGGCAGTGCCATCATCTGGCCATGAAGTGCCATTGCAGAGTGGACACTAGGTCAGTGCTTTAAGCTTCTGAGGAGAAGGGTGGTGCTGGAGCTTTGGTCTCAACAGAGACTTAAACTTTGGCTGGAATTCTTGTCCTTGATCAGTCTTCACTTGGAGTTAAATATACGACAAGTGGAAACGACAAAGAAAGGTCTTGTGGTCATGTTGGAACACAGTCAAGGAATGGAGTCATGTGAGGAGAACTCTGGAGTGTCTGTGTGAAAACCCCAAGAAAGCAAGACCTCAGTTTGTTCAAAATATGGAATTGTGTGGTGGGTCAGACTGAGTTTACTTCAGATTCGTCCTTAATTGCTTTCTGATGTTATTGAATTAAATGTAAACTCTACTATGGAAAAACACATTTTTGACACCTGGGGCTTGTCCTTTGGTTGTGAACAGCTTAAAATCATGAGAACTTTATTCATGTGGCCTTTCTCATCCATGAGAGTATGAATTGTCTGGTACTCTGATTAAAGTTGGCTGTGGCATGAGGCTTGAATCTGCCTCTTTAATTGGTTCTGTTCTCCCAGGTCCCTCTGATGCTTAGTCTGGATGTCCCCATTGCCTAAATCCCATCCCAGCCTTGAGCAGCATTTCAACCTTCTTTACCCCTGACAATGACATCCTAATTTCTTGAGAAAAGCAGTTACTGAAGAAAGTAGATCACCCATTATACTCAACAAAAGGCTGGAACTTTACACCCAAAGTAACTATTCATTCTACCAGAAGGATTACCTTCCCTTTTCCCGGGCAAAATAACAAATGACCACCTGTGGTGCCTACTGATATACCAGAACCCATCCTGGTCTCCAGACTCCTTCAGTATCAGAAGTACATATTAAAATAAAACTTGGAAAAAGTCTACTCAAGATGAAGCCTGGGACAGGATTGAATGGTTTACACCATGGTTACCAAATTTTCTTTACTGAATTGTACATTCTAATGCTTCTTTGTGGGTGCCAAGGACAAACTGTATAAACACTTAAATCAAATTTCCAAGTTTCGACTCATTCCTAGAGCCAGTGGGAATGTGTTAAGCTACTAAAGTATAATCATGCCATCTCATAAAAAGAATCATCTCTATTAAAATATTAGTCATACAGGCTCAGTATCAACTTCTACATCAATAGGAATCTATGATTTGATCATGTGATCTAGAGCCAGTGGGGAATGTGAAACTCCAGCTAGAGGTCAGCCCTAAGAGCAACCTGAGGCTCTGAAGACAATACCAGAACCCCAGAATGAAAAGACCTGAGAACTTCTCTCAGACCTGAGGAAACTCACTCCTTAAGAGTACATTGTGGCCTTTGTCTTTAAAGGTCATCTTCCTCTTTCAGTTGGGTGTCAGTTCCAATTCCAAACATGGGAACTAAGGATAGTTGCAATTTAAATAAACATTCAGTTAATTTCTATTTAAACTGAGTCTATGGTCTCTTAGTGTTTTTTGAATCTATAACCCTGGAGTAAGGATTTCTAAGAAGTCTTTGAAATAAGATTCTGATGCTTGAACCCAAGAGTCTTTACAAAGACACGAACCAAATGTCAATGACATGGTAAGAAGTAAATATCAATGAAAAAGAAAGAATTTTCTAGAGGGGACTTTGAGATGGAAGTAAATTGAAAACAATGTATTAACAATTCCCTTGTAATAACAAAGACAGTTAGGACCTTCTGTTTTTCTACGTTCTTTACACAACACAAAGCTGAGTTTCATGCTGTGACTCATACAAGTCTTTATTCTTCTGCTGGGCACCTTTTATAAGGCAATGTTCCTTAGCTGGGTGGTGGTGGCACACACGTGTAATCCCAGCATTTGGGAGGCAGAGGCAGGTAGACCTCTGAGTTTAAGGCCAACCTGGTCTACAGAACAAGAGCTAGGACATCATGGGATAAACACACACACACACACACACACACACACACACACACAAAGCCTGTCTTAAAAAAGATTGCACTTTTGGACCTAGAGACATGGACAACATTAGACACTAATAATATGTTTACTGCACAACAGCGGAGTATCTGAAATAAGCCACTTCTGAGCTGGTGGGGGTGTTATGCTGGCTACATCAGAGCAAGTATCGAGAAGCTGTTGATCTTTGAGGATGTGAGAATTTGACTTACTGCCTGGCCTCTATGGCTAAAAAGTGTGTGTGCAAGGGTTATAGTTGTGTACCAAAACTGCCTGGCCTCCATGGCCAACTAGAGTGGTTGGATTTGCACTTTGATCTTAAGGCAAACTAGGTTAGATAGTAAACCAATATCATCACAGTTTCCAATGCTGTGGGGTTATTTATGGGGTTTGTTTGTGTAAGTGTGTGTCACTCCATGTGTTTGCATGACTCGTGATTTTTCTTTTATTGTTTCTTCAAATTATTTTTGTTTTGCCTGCTGGTTTTCTACAGAGAGAGAAGGCATCAAATGGGAGTAGTGGGGAGGATCAGGGAGGAGACTGAGTAGGGAAAAGTGTGATCAGAATACATTGTAGGAAAAGACCAATTTGAAGAAAATCTTCAGAAACAAAAAAATTAATGTTGACTTTTGTGTATACAAGCAACTGTAAGAAGAAACAAGTTCTGAAAGCTGTGGTCATCTTGGGGTTCTGCACTGTTGAAAATAACAGTGTGAATGTCTGTGAGGTACAACGGCATCCTGAGGTTACAAATTGGTCAGGTCAAGATTAGAAGCCATAGTTCAGGATCAACTAGGGAACTTCAAATAAAGATTTATGTGTGAGCTGAGGATGGAAAGTAGACTGTGCCTGAGAAGGGCAGGAAGAAGCAATGATAGCCCACAAAGATGTACTTGGTGTCACCAAAGTCACTTTGCTGTCTGTGACTCATCAGTGCCATTTCCAGTCCTGTTCCCTGTGTACTTGGTGGGCAAATACACCTGATGTTTATGTCAGAATGCCCAAGTTCATTAAACACTGCAGGGAGAGAAAGACCTTGAGCCACGACATGATGTAGAAGTCATTATGTTTATGACAGGAAGCCACTCAAACAAAATGTGCTAGCATTACAAGAGTCAGTAGAAATGACAGGGAACTCATGAACTATGAAATCAATGCCAGAGAAAATTATAAGCTTTCAAAAATTTTGTGAAGCCAAGGAATAACTGTTAAATTACGAAGAACTTAACACTGCATATTAGTGGAAATGCAAAATGAGCAATAACAAGAGTATACAAGGAACTGAAAATTATTCTTTCCACAAATATAAAGCAATATTCATACAAAAATGCAAATAGCATTTCAATGGAATATCAAGTTTTGCCTATCACCCTAGAAAATGTATTTTTAAAATTGTCTAGGTGGGTGGTGGAGTCACATACCTTAAATCCCAGTATTTGGGAGGCAGAGCCAGGGTAATCTCTGTGAGTTTCTGACCAACCTGGTTTATAAAGTGAGTTCCAGAAATTCCGGGCCTACACAAAGAAACCGTGTTTCAAAAAAACAAATAAATATACTTAACATACATTGCTTTTATGAAGCCCCAGAGACTGGAGATAATTCAATAATCAAAACCCTGTGTGCATGGCAGACTGTGGACGAAACTAGGCTCTTGAGGACACAGAAACTCAACCTCAATCTGATCCTTCAGGCATGTCAATACACTGTGTCTTCCATGGTGAAGGGTCCTGATCCCGGGCTCCTGACCTCACAATACAGGAATGAATAGAGAAGAAAGTGTAAAGTAATAAAAAATGAAGATATGGCAAGTCAAATGTATTTTATGATTGAAAGGATATCCTGAGATGTGACTTAGTGTCTGAGTTCCTGTTCACCCTTACTAAACTGTAACCAAGACTTCATGTATAGGGATTAATTGAAGACTCTGTGCATAGCTCAGAAGAGTCCTGAATAAGTCACATAGACAGCACCAAAGAGACATAAAAACAGGTTCTTTTTTTGCACGGAAATTTGTTGAAGAAGGAAAACTCTTGAGGCTAAGTACAAGGGTAGTGACATCATGAGGTCTCAGAGCACACTGTGATCTTGCTCTGATCTCAGTGGCAGCTGAGTATGTTTCCTGTATGTCTCAGGCAAATCCCAGAGACCTGTTAGGAACGTCTGCAGGATTTTTTATCTACAGTTGCATCTCAGGTCTGGTGTGGCTGAGGAAGCAGACAACAACAGGCATTAGGTAAAATAGCCAGCTGTTTGAAATTGTGTACAATACTATGAAGATGGATGGCATATGGTACAGAGGTTTGTTTGTATTGGTGATATCACACCCAACACCATGATTAACTACAAACACTGGGAAATAATGCATTTAGCAAGTGTTGATCACATGACAAACTTGAAAGGCATTTTGCTTCCTTCACCTTTTTGTGCTGTTCTGACCCAACACCATCATACACTGCCATTTGGTTCCTGAATCTGAATCTATTCTTTTAAGCAAAGAAGATTTTTCTTTCTATGACAAAATTATCAACTGGATAGACAAAGGATTAATCAATGTTTTCTATGTTTTGAAACTATTACACAGATAAATTTTTAGATCAAAAGACTTATACTTTTTTGCTCTCACATTTACTTCTATCAATAAGACAGTAAATTATCGTGGAAGATCAACAGCGATGCTTCCTGAATCACACAGTTTCCCCACAGGATTCCAGGGCACCTCTTCATCCCTGTCTCAAGAGACCCCAACCAACTATCACACTGGGCATCACCACTCATCTACACCTTGAAGAGCAGAGCCTTCTGGACCTTCAAGGGAGATGGACACATCCTGGTCCTCTACCCATGGATGCTCCTCATTTTTTAGCCTCCTCAGTTACTTCTGACAGAGGATCAGCCAGGACCTAAAAAGGCAGCAGGACAAGGGAAGAGAGGAAGACAAGTGTGTTCATGGTTCAGAGTCACCTAGAGGAAGGGTGAGCTAGAGCCTAGTGTGTGGGGAGTGAGGAGCCAGCCTGAATTCATAGGGCTGTCATGAGAAGGTGCAGACACAGGTTCTGTAGGTAGAGAGGGCACACACTGATGGGAACTGGAGAGACTATTGTCCTCAAGATCCCTTTGATGTTCTCTTTTCTCACAGCTGCCGCCATGATGCTGGATGCTGGTCTGTGTGTTCAGTGACAGCCCTCCCTTCCAGCTGACAGTGATGAATGGGCCTTGCTATCTTCTCCTCTTTCCCATCTGTTTGATCATTTACCTTTCTGTGCTCAGGGAAAAAAGAAGTTGTTATTTTCCAAGTTCCTAAGCTCATGAAATGAGGAGTTGTTGTGTTCTGAATTTGGAGCTTGCAGTTCTCAGAGAGTATGGACCCTAGACAAGACCTGAATACCTTTTTTTTTTGGACAGTCAGTTCTTTGAGTCATTCTAGAGTACTTTCATCCTCATGAAGGAAGTCTTTGTGAATCCCCTCCTTTGGGGTCATTACAGAGAAAGTAAGATGGTCCTGGTGAATCAAGCTCCAGAGGAGCTGAGGGACAGGCTTGTTCAGAGTGAACCTAGAGCACTGTTGTGAAGAAGCCAGTGTGACCTGAGCACAGCTCATGGGTGCATTCCACTGCGGATCATGTCTGCGATCATGGTCATTTTACTTTGAGGAGACAAGAATTAAGGCACAATAAACAAAACCACACAATAAAGAATGATACAAGCTGTTTCTCATCTACTGCCATGTTAGGAAATGCTCTTCCTGGTGTTCCATGAAACCAGCAGTGTTCACCAGAACACTGCTAAGTACTATACTGTTAACTTTCCCCCAGTACTCATGTGTGCGAAAGAAAGAAAGAAAGAAAGAGAGAAAGAAAAAAGGAGGAAGGAAGGAAAGAAGCTTATCAGATTTTTCTCTTGTCTTAAATTATTCATGGTATGTGCTATTTCTGAATTCATTTATAAAATTGAGGTCCTTTTCCAGTTTGTAGAATTTAGTGATTTCTCTGCTTTTCTAATAAGTATGCAAACATCAATATATTGCATATCATCGTATGGATACATGTATAATAAAAATGCATATAAATATAACATGTAGCCTAAAAGCCACAATGGTTTTGACTACATATCTAGAAGCAGAAATACTACATTAACCTCTTTTACTTTATCTTGGATGTTTATTTTGTGTGATATCTCTTTAACATTGAGATTACTAAAGCCATAAATTTTGTGAAGTGTTTGAAACTTGAAAACATGAACCTTCCTGGTTTCACAAATATACATTATTAACTATTGGATGAAACATTGAAATACTATTGAACTTAACTACTTCTTACATGAGGTGAAAATACTAAATTTCATTTAGTACAGAGCCAGGGCAGCCTTGTGTGACTTCATAGGAATCATGATAGTTTAAGACTTATGATAGCATGTAGCATTCTCAAAGGGTATAACATATGCAGTACGTTTGTATTCGCTGATCTTTATGCAAGTCTTGCTGAGGTCTTTTTATCTATTCTGATAAGAGGTTTTCACAACAACCCAATACAATAGCTGCTTTTGTTAACCAACATTTTGTGGCTTTCCAAAGGATCTTTGAGGAGGTTAATTGCCTTACTCAGAGACACTAAAGATTACACAAGAGGGCTGTGGCCAAATCCCTTGTACTTCATCACTGCCCTACATTTCATGTTAACTTCTGCATTTTACAGTCCTAATTTCTGTCATTTATTGGGACTCTTTGTTTTCCTTGCTTAGAACCTGATAGTGGCTCAAGGTTGGAAGACTTCTGCTGGCAGATGGTCTCTCCACAGCTTCTCCTTGATCTGGACCTCTGCAAATTTCCTCCTCTGGCATTAGATGTGAACCCAGCAATGAATGACCTACACTCCCTAGAAATACCTAAAAAATGGTTTTTGCCAGTTATCACAAGCCTAAAAAAACACATATATGATCACTTCTTAAGAACAGAGTTGATTATTAAGGGAACCTGTGATTTATGTTGACAGTTTGCACACTGGTTTGTGACACAAAACCATTGCAGGAGTGATCACACCCCCACCCAATTTAGAGTACAGGAGATCTTAAGAAGAACAAGTCCTCAAGGCCGTGACCCATCTTTGCCTGCACCTCCTGCAGGTCAATACTCGAGTGCCTTTGAGAATGAAGAGGAATAGCTCTCCCATGACCACAAGAGTTTGCACATTTAATTCAATAACAGCAGAAAACAATTAAGAATGAAACTTAAGTAAACACAGTCTGTCCCACCACACCTGGAAGGGGCACCAAACACATTCTAAGGACAGTTCCCTGTTATGAAGAAACTAGCATCACGAGATCCTTATCTTGCTTTTTAGTAGTTATCACACAGGCAATCAGAATTCTCCTCCCATGACTCCATTCCTCCACAGTGCTCGAAAATAGGACCTTTGCTTCTCTCCTCCACTTGCTGTGTGTTTAACTCCACAGTGAAGACTGATGAAGGACAAGAATTCCAGCCACACTTCAAGTCTCTTTTGAGAACAAGCTCCAGCACCACCCCTCTCCTCAGTAGCTTAAAGCACCGACCTAGTTTACCCACTGCTATGACACATCATGGCCAGATGATGGCACTGCTGTGCAAAAAGCCCTACTCATCATCCCCCAGAGAGTACAGACATGAAAGTGGACTCTCTGAAGAGTAGGGCTGACTATCAATTTGTGGTTCTCTGGTCCCCCTCCCCCTTCAATACAGAGCTAGACTGGGAATCCACGCTATTCCATTAAAAGAGGACCAGGTCCCGGAGAGAAGTGGACAGATTGCAAAGCCATGGCTGGCAGGTGGCACAGGAATTGTTTTCCCATAGAGTTCTCAGGGGCTTCTCAGACCTGCAGGCATCAACCCCTAGCCTCCTGAACTTTTAATGTTACCACATAATTCTAAGCAAGCATTCCAAGAAGAGCAAAGAGACTGCTCAAGGGAGGCAGAAGTCTATGAATTCAGAGATCTTTTAAACATCAGGGCACATGTGAGTTCACAGAAGCTACCATGACTCCTTTCCAACTCAGAGTTTGGAAGGCTTGGGAATCTCTTTTTTACAGGAGAAAGAAGAATTTTGGAGCATTCCCAGGTGTCCATGTTTAAATATGTCTGACCAATTTGGCAGATGGCTTTTAAGATTGGAAGTTGTACACTTCCAGGTCTCTCTGCAGTCCACCATATTGGATTCAGAGATCTATGCTCCTGTATAGGAGCCATGAGCTGGTGTGGCCACTGAGACTACTCCTCTGGGGCAAGTGGTCCCTCCTCTGTACCTGGCATGTCTTGCTATGTAAGTGATATCACTGACATTCTCCAAGCACAAATTGAGATGTATAGATAAAGGTATCTTAAGTACCTACACCTAGATATCTAAGGATTCGATAAAATCTGAACATATATATTCTGTGTTTTTAAAAGCCTGACCTGTGTATATCATATAAGCTTCACAAGATGTGGGCTGGTAGTAGGTGATGAAGTCATCTGGGTGAGAGTTCCTGCTTTGCTTCCTATTTTTTACCTTTGTCTCTACATATGTAGGCTCCAAAGTACGCTGTAATGATAAGCAACACACAATTACTGAAAGTAAAACTAAGTATTTATTGTAGAAATTACTCACAAGATACCAAACAAGTAACCCAGATGAGCCCAGCAGTTTTCCGCTGCCGAACCAGAAGCCAAACTCCAGGAAAAGAGACCGAGACTTCCTGTGTGCTGTCTTTTATGCCTTCCCCTGTAACGCCCCCTAGCCATGCCCAAAAGTGGGCCTGGCTAGTGACATAGTTCTGCCTACGTACGTATAAATCTTTACATCCAGCCGTATATGTCTTTAGTCCTGCCTAAAGTGGATGTGGTTAGCGGTGTGGTAAACCGCCCTTTTATTACCTCATCTGTATGCGCCTCTAGTAAGTCACATGTTTAATGGCGGCATACAGACTTCCTCCTACAATTCCCCTTTTAGTCTAAAAAAGAACAACTAACTTATGTCCATGAACAAAATGTATCAAACATCTATTCTACCTAAACTTATCTGAAAGAAACACCCAAATATGAACACCTCCTTCCAATCCCAACTCTAAAATAATTGAAAACTAACACTAACAGGTGTAAACTATCTTATAATATCAATAGTAGGGAGAGGGGGCATGGAATTCTCAAAACTACTTCCTGCTGAGATGGGACGATGATACTCTCATGGGGACCTGTGAGAAGAAAAATGTTAGTATAACAAAATCTCCGTATACCAGACAGTCTCTGTATGGCAGGAGATGCTTGATTGAAGTTCCTGACTGGGGTTCTAGTGTTGATTGAAGCTCTCATCTGAAGCTCTGGCCAGATTGTGGAAGATGTGCTGTTTCAGTTTCTTGGTCCGGAGTTGTGTAGAGTGATGTTTCAAGTCAATTTCAGGATAGTGCTTGTCAGGTGGAGTCAATGATGTGGGGCAGTTCAGATGCTTCCAGGCGAATTAGGTGAAGTCAAGGAAGTGAATCCTCATTCTCTTTCGGGAGCAGTTGAAGATTGCTGTCAGGAAATCCCTTGTTCTCTGGAAAACTCAAACATTAATGTTAAAGAAATATTTTAACTTTTATATGTATACATCCTGGAAGAGGTGACAATAGGGAAGATGGTAAACCTGAAGGAAATTAGACTTTTCAGAAAAAGAAATCCACAGATAACAGTCCCTAATTTTATTTTCTTCTGTCTTATATCAATGGCTCTTTGATATAATACAGAAATTCTGAATTGTATTTAAATAATATGCTTGAGTTTAGAGTAGGAGAGCCAATCCAACTCCAAAGCCAGCTTCAGTTAAATGAATGGGGACTGAGGTATGTGAAGAAATAAAGATAAAAGGGTACTATGAAAACACAATATAGAGAGATTTAGACTTTGATACCACACAGTGAGTTACTGTTTGTTTGATGGTCCTCAGGGTAGCTATTCATTCTTCTTCAGGAATCCATATGTCCAGTATTCTTTGCTGAGTTTACCTGTGAAGACAAGAAACAAAACACTTCTCTTTCCTTCTAAGAGGTCACTTTACCCATGGTGGACTATGAATTTGTAGATGGGCTGTTATCTTCCTCCTCCTGAGATGTTTTCTGTTCTGATTGAATTTTAATTAATTTTGATGGAACCCAAACCTTTTCTTCTCCTGTGGAAACAAAAGCATAACCCCTTCCCCAACGTAACACATATTTTGGTTTCCAGACTGAGGTCATAACATCCTTAAAATACACTGGTTGGTTTAGTTCATAAGTCTTCTCTGTAGTCCAGTGTCTTTCTGCTGCAGTTTGTCCTTTTTCATCAGCATTAAGAAAATTCAACGTTAGTAAAGCATTGTGTAACCTGTGTTTAGGTGTCTTTGTTTTCCCTGGCTGTTTATGAAGCATCTCTTTTAAGGTTCAGTTAGATCTTTCAATTATTGCTTGTCCTGTGGGATTGTAAGGTATACCAGTTACATGATTTATATTATAATATTTGAAAAATTGTTCCAATTTACTGGAGACATATGCTGGAGCATTGTCAGTTTTTATTGTTTTAGGTATACCCATAACAGCCATCACCTCTAAGAGGTGTGTAATAACAGAATCAGCTTTTTCAGAGCTGAGGGCAGTAGCCCATTGGAAGCCTGAGAACGTGTCTATGGTATGGTGTACATATTTCAAACTGCCAAATTCTGGGAAGTGAAATACATCCATTTGCAAAAGTTCATTTCTGTGAATACCCTTAGGATTACGACCTGCTGGTAATGGAGTTTGATTGTAGAATGAGCAACTGGGACAATTTCTTACTATTTCTTTGGCTTGTTGCCAGGTGATAGAAAAATCCTTCTTTAAACCTTTGCTGTTAACATGGTGTTTCTTATGAAATTCTGAAGCTTCCAACACATTACCTACTAATAAACGATCAATTTCATCATTGCCTTGTGCCAGAGGACCTGGCAGACCTGTATGGGATCTGATGTGTGTTATATATATAGGATGAGTCCTGTTTCTGATGATTTCCTGCAATTGTAAAAACAATGAGGTTAATTCTGTATTATCAGGAACAAATTCTGCAGTCTCAATATGCAAGACAACTCTTTCTGCATACTGAGAATCCGTGACTATATTGAGAGGCTCTGTAAAGTCTTTAAGTACCATGAGAATGGCATATAACTCTGCCTTTTGTACGGAGTTGTAAGGGCTTTGAACTACTTTACTTATATTTCTTGATTTATACCCTGCCTTACCTGATTTGTTTGCATCTGTGTAGAAGGTAAGAACTCCAGAAATAGGTGTTTGCCTCACAATATGTGGAAGAATGCAAATTGTTTTCTTTATGAATTTGATTCTTTCTGTTTTGGGATAGTTATTACTAATACTTCCCAAAAAGTCACTGCAAGCTATTTGCCAATACTCATTATCCTTCCATAAGGAGGAAATTTCCTCATTCGTTAAAGGTACAATAATTTCAGCTGGGTCTTTCCCAGTCAGTTGACGAAGCCTTAATTTACCTTTTAATATCAAATCGGAGATCTTTTCTATATATGTTTTCAATTTTTTATTCTGTTTATGTGGCAGAAATACCCATTCTAGAATGATGTCTTCCCTCTGCATTAATATTCCTGAGGGGTATTCTCTAGATGGTAAAATAACTAGAATACAGTCCAGATTTGGATCCACACGGTCCACATGTGCTTCTAATATTCTTTTTTCTACCCATTCTAATTCTTTTTCAGCCTCAGCTGATAGTACTCGTGGGCTGTTTAGGTCTTTATCTCCTTTTAAAGCCATTTTCAGGTGTTTTAAATCATGCCCTTCTAAATCGATAATTGTCTGTAATTGAGAGATTTCTCCTAACAGTTTTTGAAGATCATTAAGAGTCCGGTAACGATCTCTTCTGATCTGTACTTTCTGCGGTCTAATTTTCTGAGCATCTATTTTATAACCTAAATAGTTAATAGAATCTCCTCTTTGTATTTTTTCTGGGGCAATTTGTAATCCCCAGCGAGGCAAAATTTCTTTACTGCTTCAAACATCTTTTCCAAAGTATCCTTATTTGAATCAGACAATAATATGTCATCCATATAATGATATATTAACGAATGTGGAAATTTTTTTACGAATTATTTCTAGAGGTTTATTCACAAAGTATTGACACAAAGTTGGACTGTTTAACATACCTTGAGGTAGTACCTTCCACTGGAATCTCTGTACCGGACGGGAATTATTATAGGTAGGTACCGTGAAGGCGAACTTTTCTCGTTTTCTTGTAACGGTATGGTGAAGAAACAATCTTTTAAATCTATAACTATAATTGGCCAATCCTTAGGAATTAGAGAAGGTAACGGCATCCCAGGTTGTAGAGACCCCATAGGCTGAATTACCTTGTTGATGGCTCTAAGATCAGTAACCATTCTCCACTTACCAGATTTCTTCTTGACAACAAAAACAAGTGAATTCCATGCACTAGCTGATTCCTCAATATGTCCAGCATCTAGCTGTTCCTGAACTAACTTCTCCAAAGCCTCTAACTTCTCAGAAGTCATAGGCCATTGACCCACCCAGACAGGTTCATCTGTCAGCCATTTTAAGGGTAGAGCTTTTGGTTGCTCTGTATGTTTGGCACTAGCATCTTGCTTCTGTACAGCCTGTACATTTGGCATCTGTTTTCTGTACTGCCTTACTATATTCTTTCTACCACTAAGAGCTTGTCTATAATTCCTAGCTGATACAGGAGGAATGTTAATCTGCGTGTTCCATTGCTGGAGTAGATCACGACCCCAGAGGTTTATAGCAATATCTGCAACATATGACTTTAACCTTCCTCTCTGTCCTTCTGGCCCAATAAAGTCAATCCATCTAACGCTCTGTTTAACTTCAGATAGGGTTCCAATCCCTAAGAATTGAACATTAACCTCTTTTAAAGCCCAGTTGGGGAGCCAGGACTGCTGATTAATGATAGTGACGTCACTTCCGGTATCCAATAAGCTGTTAATCACCCTATTATTTACCTTTACTGGTAGCTTGGGTCTATGATATTGTATAAAAGTTTGCCAAAATATATGTTTTGTATCTCCTCCTGATATAATTGATTCATCCTCTGGAGCTAATGTATTATCCAGTGCCGTATTATTTACAATGGGCAGTGGATCTTCTAATTGTCCTGGGAGAGGCTGTCCTCCACTGTCACTGGGAATGACCAGATAATCTTCCTTTTTGGGGCTCCATTGAGCCCCTGAACCCCGTTTCCGGGCTTTAAAGATCTACCTTGTCTATCTATTGTGGACAAGCATTCATCAGTCCAATGGCGCCCCTTCCCACACCTCCGGCAGAGACCAGGAGGCTGAGGCCTTCTGTTTGATGCATTCCTGGTAAAAGCATTATTTCTAGGAATGCGTTGTCTACAGTTCCTACTAAGATGTCCTATTCTACCACAGTTAAAGCATGTTGCATCTTTATGCCTATTAAAATTCTTGGAGATTGCCTTCCCTACCCAGGCCTCTATATCATCACAGGTAGGGTATTTGGCATCCTGGTGCCTCCTCAAGCCTGTAGAAATAGCTTCACCTACCCAAGCTCCTGTATCCTGACTTTTACACTCCAGGTTTGCTGTATGTAGGACCCATTCCTCCAATGGCGTTGATCTTATTTTTAATGGCCAAATTACCTGCCTGCATTGGGGATTCGCGTTCTCATATGCCAAAGATTCTATAAGGAGACACCTGGATTCTGGATTCACTACCTGTACTTCTACCGCTCTGGATAATCTCTCTAAAAATTCAGTGAACCTTTCCCTTGGGCCCTGTAATACCTTGGTGTAGGGTTGCATTATCTCTCCTGTTTCACAAACCTTATCCAAGGCATTTAAAGCAGCTGTACGGCACAAAGACAACATGTGCTTGTCATATGCAGATTGAACCTGCGTGTCAGCGTAAGGACCCTCCCCAAGAATCTTGTCTTGTGGTACCTCATAACCGTTCTTTAATACCTGAATCTCTATAGCTTTTGCTTCTTGCCTCCATAAAGCTCTACATTGAATTTGACAAGAATTGTCGAGCACTGCAGAGGCTAATTGGGCCCAGTCTTTTGGGGTTACTTTATTTACAGTAGCCCATGAGGTTAGGAGCTCTCTGACAAAGGGAGAATGAAGACCATACAAAACAATGGCCTCCTTAATATTCTTTAGATCCTTCATCTGTATAGGTTCCCAGTGATAAGCAATGGGACCATTTGATTGTTTTTTTTGTTGCTGGTTTTTCTGTTACAGATACTGGAAAAACCATAGGGGAACACATAGCAACCTTAAGGAGATCTTTCCAGCATTTGAGAAGTTTTGGGAAACTCCTGTCCTGACCTGTTGCCTGTATTTCTGATTCTGAAGTATCAGATTGAGCGTCTTCTAAATCCTGTAGTCTATTCATCATTGTTTCTCTGAGCTCTTGAAGTTCTTGGGACAAATAATTTTCTAAGGATGACATGGAATCTTTCATTTTTTTGCATTCATCATTTACACGTGATTCCAAATTTTTAATATTCTCATCCTTAGAAAGTACCTCAATAGCATGTAAACTGCCTTCCACAGATGATATTCTATCAGTTAGTTTATCATTGCTCTCAGACATGGAACAATTCTTTTCTGTTAGCATTTCAATTTTATGTTCCAGTCTTTGTAATTTGCTAGTGAAATCATCAAACATGGAACAGTGTTTTTTGTTAAATGTTTCAACATTATGTTCCAATTTTTCAATTCTATCTGTGGAACACATTTTTCCTGAAAGTAATTCAATTTTGTGTTCCGTCTCCTTAAACCTGTTTGTCAGACCTACATTATCAATTTAATATCCTGAATATTTTCTACAAACCCTTTCTTACTCTCCTGCAATGAATTTTGCATTTCCTGAATCCTTTGTATTAAGATTTCAAAACTATCCTGCGATGACTGTATAACCTGTATAAGTTTAGTTCTATTTTTGAGCCATTTCATTAGCAAAATTGTATTGATTATGAAACTAATAATCACCATCGTGGGTAGGAAGTACCTTTCAGGTAGGTCCTCAACCCTTTCTAAAATCCCATCCATACAAAAAACAAGAAAATTCTTAACATCCTGCATCATAATGTTAGCTGTTGACATTGTATAAATCAGTTACGTTTGTTACCAGTGGAGTAATTCAGGCCGAAATCAACAGGCTGCCAGTGAAAGAGCATGTGGCCGAAGTCAGCTGGCCGCCAGTAAAACAGCACGTGGCCGCGAGAGAAATCTTGGAATACCACCTAACATTACCGGCAGGTAGAAGGTGCTGGTTCCTGGCGGCAGGAATCGTGCCTTGCCGAGCGAAGTGGTGAGGAACGTAGCGAAAGGAGAGTCCACGTGTGCCTGGTCGGGCCGAGAGAAGCCGCTTTTCTGGGCGCCTGGATCCGGATTCCAATCCCGCTTCCGACACCAAACTGTAGGCTACAAAGGACGCTGTAATGATAAACGACACACAATTACTGAAAGTAAAACTAAGTATTTATTGTAGAAATTACTCACAAGATACCAAACAAATAACACAGATGATCCAAGCAGTTTTCTGCTGCCGAACCAGAAGCCGAACTCCAGGAAAAGAGACCGAGACTTCCTGTGTGCTGTCTTTTATGCCTTCCCCTATAACGCCCCCTAGCCATGCCCAAAAGTGGGCCTGGCTAGTGACATAGTTCTGCCTACGAACGTATACCTCTTTACGTCCAGCCGTATATGTCTTTAGTCCTGCCTAAAGTGGATGTGGTTAGCGGTGTGGTACACCGCCCTTTTATTACCTCATCTGTATGCGCCTCTAGTAAGTCACATGCTTAATGGCGGCATACAGACTTCCTCCTACATACATACTTTTAAAACGTTTTATTAATAAAATGTTGTTGGGAACAAACATTGTTATTTAGAACCTCTTGTAAATATTGCCGGCCTTTTAAAAGAATTTTTGTCAATCTCCTCCACAGCTTCCTAATGCATAGAATTTGGGCTCACAGGAAATAGCTAATGGCAGGAAGGAAACATTCCACAGATAGATCACTCAACCCCTCCCTCTGGGACCCTTTAATTTGCCAACACCTGTTAACTGATCACCTTCATTGGCTTGGTTTCTAGACAATGACCTCTCTCCTTTCATTAATGTGCCCTGCCTAGTTTTCCTGCTCTGAATCACTATATAACAGGCCTGAGAATAATAAACACTTAGGGCAGGATCAGCCTGGTTGTCTTGATGTCCACATAATTTGTCTCTAGTCCCATCATCCCAGGTTCCAGTGCACATAATCCCTCTTGTGCCATGCTGGCAAGGACAAATTGGCACCTGACAAGATTTTTGAAGACCCTGAGAATCCTAGTAACATGGCTGCATCAAGAGGCAGGCCTGCCCACACTTTTTATGTCTTTAAAGCTCTTCAAATAATTAAAATAGTTTAATGCATTGCAACTAATAATGATCAGGATAAAATATTTGAGCAAATTGAAAATGAATTAGCCATGTTTTGTTTGTGACATCAGAGCACATTTAATCCTTCATCATCAAAATAGCAAAAGTCTAGGAAAGCAATTTGTTATAACTAGAGAAACTGCTTGTCAAAATTGTCAAACAATGGGTTGTGCCCACATTATTCACTGTAACTAATTTAGGAGTGAGCACTAGAGATCTACTTCCCAATAATTTATGACAAATGGAAGACACCCAGCTGCTTTCTACTCAATAAAAAAATGATCACTCATATATTTCATATAATCATCAAAGAACTGTGGGGCATGCTCATAATTCCTTAAAAACACAAGTTGTAAACTTCTATACATGTGGAAATGGAACAGCTTATAACCTGTTGTCTACAAATTGGACAGGGTTATGTTTATTAGCCACCCTTCTCCCTGATGTAGCGTTTATTCCAAGAAGTGAGCCCATTCCAATACTTAGCATAGATTATGTTATTCCTAGGCATAAGAGAGCCATCAAATTTATCCCCGTGTTAGTGGGATTTGGAGTATCTGTGGCCTTAGCCACCGACTCCACAGGCATGGGAGTAGCTATTCAGACATACTTCACAATGGACCTTAGGCACATGTTGCCTGCAAAAATGGCTATAAAATCACCTTGTCGGCTGAGACACTTGACAAAGTGCTCAATATCCCTAGCCATCCAGGAAATGCAACTCCAACAACTCTGAGATACCATCTTACTCCTGTCAGTATGCCTAAATCAAAAACTCCAATAACAGTTTACTCTGGAGAGGAGGTGGAGAAAGGGGAACACTCTTCAATGTGGGTCGAAATGGTGATTGGTACACCCAGTTTGGAAATCAGTATGGAGATTCCTCAGGAAAATGGGAATCAGGCTACCACATTACCCAGCAATTCCACTCATAGGCATATATTTAGCAAGATGCATATTCATCCCACTAGGATGTCTTTTCCACTAAGCTCATAGAAGCATTATTTGTTTTTTTTTGTTTGTTTTGTTTTTGTTTTTTTTTTTTTGGTTTTTCGAGACAGGGTTTCTCTGTATTGTTTTGGAGGCTAGCGGTCCAGCCCAGCCTCGAACTCACAGAGATCCGATGCCTCTGCCTCCCGAGTGCTGGGATTAAAGGCGTGCGCAACCACCGCCCGGCTGAAGCATTATTTGTAATAACCAGAACCTGGAAGCAACCTAGATGCCCCTCAACTGAAGAGTAGATAGAGAAAATTTGGTACATTTACATAATGGAGTACAGTTTAGTGGAAAAAAATAATGGAATATTGAAATTTGCAGGCAGATGGATGACACTAGAGGAAATCATCCTGAGTGAGGAAATCCAGTCTTAAAAAGAGAAACATGCAATGCCCCCCTCATATATCGATTTCAGACATGCAATGGGGAGTAATATCCTACAATTCTACTACCAGAATGTCTGGGACACAGAACCTTCATCCAATGACTGGCAGAAGCAAAGGTAGACACCTACAGGTAAACACTGAGCTGAATTCAAGGAACCCCGGGACAGAGAGGAGGATGTATGAGCATAGGGGTCAAGAATTGGCTTGTTTAACACACGGAAATAGCTGACCTGAAGAAAGGGGAGCTCTTGATCCGCAGACTGATAGTAGGAATCCTTCATGGTACTGATTAAGACCCCCTAAAAGTGGTTGTCAGTTAGGAGGCCTAGGTAATCTATGGGGACTTGAGTTGTAATGATCCCTGAATGGTAGAAATCCTTTGATTACTCTGTCCTACCTAGTTATCCTGCCCTAAACCACTATATAACTGGCCTGAGAAAAATAGAATCACCCATCTTTATCAGCCATGTTGACTGGCTGTCCACTACTGTTGTCCCTTGTCAGATCATTTCAGGTTCACTTGGGCATGACACCCATTGTGCCCTGCAGGCAAGGGCAATATTTATTCGTTTATTTACATCCATACTGCACGTTCCCCTCCCTTCTCTCCTCCCGTTCCTTCTCCTACTATCCTCTGATCCCCCCAATCAAATCCTTCCCTGTTCTTTTCAAAAGATCAGGCCTCCAATGGGTTCCACTAAGTATAGCATATCACATTTAGGTAGGACTAAGCAGCCCTCTTATTAGGCTTGATAATTCAAACAGTATGAGGAGATGGTATCCCCAACCAGATAAAGCATGGGACACAGGACCTGCTCCCAATGCGAGGAGTCCCACAAATAGATCAAGCTATATTTCAGATCCACATATGTAAAAGCCCTAGATAGTTCCTATGTTATTTCTGTAACTATTGACCCAGGGTCTGTAGGTCCTGGGAGCCCAGTTTACTTGTTTCTGTGGGTTCACACATGGTAACTTTGCCCTCTAGACGCATACACTTTTTCCTCTTTCTCAGCAACACGATTTCTACAGCTTGGACAAGAGCTTGTCTGTGGATGTCTGCATCTGCTCCATCAGTTACTGGATAAAGGCTGTTTGTTGACTTAGGGTAGTCATCAATCTGAGTACAGGAGAGGGTCAGTTCAGAGTAAAATATCCACTATTGCTAGGAGACTTAGCTGGGGTCAACATTGTAGATTTGTGGTCCTTTCCCTTTCACTAGATTTGTACTATGCGGCAAAATGACCCTCTTGTCATCAAGATATCTTATTCATTACTGTCTCTTTCTGACCTACCCTAATCCATCCTGTTACCATCCACAGACACTCCCAGTTACCCAGGAGGTCTCTTCAAATTCCCCTTCCCAAAAAATCCATGTGTCTCCCCTTTGGTCCTCTTTATTACCTGGCATCTCTGGGACTGTAGATTTTAGCATGTGCTAGTCTTTCTAATGCTGTTTCACCTTGTGTCTGTAGAGCTGATATAAATCTAGGCCTTCTTGGACAAATATATGATTTTGGCCTATACAGAGAATTCCTAACCTTAATAATGAGAATTTTGACATCTTTTGGAATTTAGATCACTGCTTATAGTGTGGGGCTTGCACAGCATAGACCTGTGACTGAGACTTATTCACTGATGTCAGTAAGTGTGGAGGAGCACAAAAGAAATGTGGGTCTCACAAATCATGCATTATACTTGGTGAAGGTGACTAGAATAAATTTGCAATGAATGTCTAGAGAAGGATTTGAAATCTGGTTCACAGTGTGCCTCCTCAGGACCTGGTAGACAACCATTAGTGTTACTTAAGACATTCAGTGGAGAATGGATGCTGTACAAAATTGACATTGTGGGTTAGTTCTGTTGTGTGTCTGTAGAGTTTCTGATGGTGTCTCCTAGGTGATTGATATGTGTCCACTATGAAATTTTCTGCAGGGATATGTTGAAACCTTTTTTGGCCACTAGAAGATGATCAGCAATTATGTAGAGAAACATTGGCAAAAAACTCATGAGGGTGTCATTTGAGACATAGTGTTTTCTGGGCTGACAGGCTGGGCTGCTAACAGAGAAGGAGAGGCAGTAGATGGTCGTAAACTAATTTCTTCAAAGGCATTATACCTAAACCAATACTGGTCACCCATAAGAATTGTGTTAGACTCAGCAGGACTAGAATAGATGGAGATGCACCTGCTTCCACCACACAGCTCCTAGGAGGGTAAACACTGCTTTAAGAGGTCCAGAAATCCTGTGGCACGTGCATCAGAATCCAGCCTTCTCCAGGTCTTCAAGAGCATATTTTTATTAATTTCCTTACCTGTAACAAAATCTCACTCATGTCACCATATTGCAGGTTTGCTTCATATTTTTTTCTTATTACATGTTCTTCTAGTCTGAATGCTTACATCTTTTTGAAATTCATGTGTGGAAATATTTTTAAGATTACAAACTAATCACTGGGGTTTTCTTTTAGAAGATGAGGTTAAAAGGTACCAAACCCCATTAATCAGATACTTCATTTATAATAGATGCTGGGGGAACTGACTTGTTGCTCTTATCAGGAGGAACATTGCTTTAAAATACGTTTTATCATTCAGAACATGTATTATCACCACAGAGTAAATCTATTGGCACCTTCATCTTAGACTTCATACCCTCCATAACTGTGGGAAATTGGTAGGATCGAATGAAATAATAGGGGTACACATGTTGTGTCATACAAATCAACAGGGACTAATGAACATGGTAACACTAGAACAAATTTGGCAAACTTTGAGGAAAACCTAGTCTTCTTGAGGAACCCACAGGAGGAGAACTGAGGCCTATCATAATGCTAGACCAGAAATACTTATAGTCAGCTCTCTCAACTTATAATGGTTTGGGTTAGAGTGTTTGCAAGTACCCATCATAAAAACCCACTCAGCTTCAAGCAGTGGCAACTGTTTGATGATTCCCCTATCCAGAGCCAGGATGGATAGCTGCAGCCTGCACATCTTGTCTCAGTCCACAATCACACTGAGTGTTGTCTTATCACCATTACCACTTATTTATTACACTACACACTTCTTTTGCAATGAACTATCCAAATGCCAAACCACTTATCCTTCAAAGAAGGATAAATAAAAAAAGAAATTAAAGACTTCCTAAAATTCAAAGAGAATGAAGACACAGCATACCCAAACCTATGAGACACTTTGAAAGCACTGCTACAGGGGAAGTTCATAGCACTAAGTGCCCACATGAAGAAACTGGAGAATAGTTATACTAGGGAATTAACAGCACAGCTCCAAGCTCTAGAACACAAAGAAGCAAACTCCCCCAGGAGGATTAGATGCCAGGAAATAATCAAATTGAGGACTGAAATCAATAAAGTAGAAACTATGAAAAAATACAAAGAATCAATGCAACGAAGAATTGGTTCTTTGAGAAAATCAACAAGATAGACAGACCTTTCTCCAAACTTACCAAACAGCAGAGTGTGAACATGCAAATTAACAAAATCAGAAATGAAAAGGGGAATATAACAACAGACTCTGAGGAAATTCAGAGAATCATCAGGTCATTCTTTGAAAACCTGTACTCCACAACATTCAAAAATGTAAAGGAAATGGACTACTTCCTGGATAGCTATCACTTGCCAAAATTAAATCAAGAACAGATAAGCAATTTAAAATGACCTATAACCCCTATGGAAATAGAAGCAGTCATCAAAACTCCCAACCAAAAAAAGCCCAGGTCCAGGTGGCCTCAGTGCAGAATTCTACCAGAAATTCAAAAAACAGCTTATACCAATTCTTCTCAAAGGAGTGCACACCATAGAAGCAGAAAGGTCTTTGCCAAACTCTTTCTACGAGGCATCAATAACCTTGATCCCCAAGCCACACAAAGACACAACTAAGAAAGAGAACTTCAGACCAATATCCCTCATGAACATTGATGCAAAAATCCTCAATAAAATACTGCCAAATTGGATCCAAGAACACATCAAAAAAATCATTCACCACAATCAAGTAGGATTCATCCCAGAGATGCAGGGATGGTTCAACATATGAAAATCCATCAATGTAATCCACCATATAAACAGAGCTGAAAAACAAAAATTACATGATGATCTCACTAGATGCTGTAAAGGCATTTGACAAAATCCAACACCCCTTCATGATAAACGAGTTGGAGTGATCTGGGATAACAGGAACTTACTCAAACATAATAAAAGCTATATACAGTAAACCAACAGCCAACATCAAACTAAATGGACAGAAACTAAATGCAACTCCTCTAAAATCCTGAGTGAGGTAACGCAGTAACAAAAAGAGAAACATGGCATGTATTCTCTCATGTATGGATTTTAGACATAGATCTGGGGAATGCCAGCCTACAATCCCATGGACAGAGAGTCTGGGAAACAGAAACTTCATTCAGTATCTGATGGAAGAAGAGGCAGACTCCCATGGTTAAACACTGAGCTCAAATCAAGAAAGCCAGTAACAGAGAGGGGGGACTGGTGACCAAAGGGATTAAGACTGGGCAGCTTACTCATCCAATAATGATTTAGGTTATAGTGTTTGCAAGTACCCATCATAAAAACCCACTCAGCTTCAAGCAGTGGCAACTGTTTGATGATTCCCCAATCCACAGCCATGGTGGATAGCTGCAGTCTGCACATCTTGTCCACAATCACACTGAGTGTTGTCTTATAACCAGTACCACTTATTTATTACACTACAGACTTCTTTTGCAATGAACTGTCCAAATGCCAAACCACTTATCCTTCTACCAAACAGGTTGAAACATTATGCATATGGTACAGTTGAGTTAGAATACTTGGTGTGCTGTATGGAATACTTTTCTTACTGTAATGGTCTCTTCCTCAGTAGTAGAAAAGCAGAGTATGTGCATGTCCATAGTGAGAGGTCCTGTGACCTATATAGAATATTCTATACATCAAAGTTATGCATTTTCAGTGTATGTTTATGTGGGACTTTAGCTTTTCACTTAATCCCAAGCATTACACATAACAAATAAAAATTAAGTGGCACAAGTTCTAAACTCTTCAGGATGCTTCAAAGAACAGATTTTTAATCATGTTTTATCTAAATTTCTACAATTGGAAAATGGGTAAGTATATCACCCAAGTGTGGTTCAGGCCTCTTCTCTTGCGGAGAAATTAATGGGAGGTGTGTGGACTTAGTGATGGCTACAACATGAGGGGAACCAGAAAATATATGTTTGTTTGCTTTAAACTAGGAAGTAAAGCTCCTAAATTTCCACTGATTTGCCCATCATTTACCCTGCCATCATACCAGAGGTATCAGAAAAAGAAGAAGAGAGAAAGGCCAGGACAACACTTTTATTCCTTTAAGCAACCAGTTTCTCTTGTCAGGATTCCAACTTACATTTCTCAAGAATTTGAGTAGAAATTCTGCTTCAGCCTGAGGTGGTTCCTGAAACTTGAATCCAAGACTCCAATTGGGACACATGTGAATAAACCTCAATCCTACTGCAGTGCCTTTCCACGATACAGCTGGTGACAGCTGTTCTAATTATAGTATGCACATCTGATTTTCAGCTGATTCTAGGGCCCTACTTTCTTGAGGCTAATTATCAAACAACCAGAGCCCACCACATAATGAGTCTTGAAGACAGAGGGATATGTTCTAAACTGGGAGTTTTAGGTGGATATACAAAGAGGGTGAATACAGGCAATGTCAAATATGTGTGCATGTGGTCATTGGCTGTAGAGTTGAAGACAATGAGGCAGTAATTGTAACCAAGGATGTCAAATACTAGGAATGTCCTGGTGAACCTCTGGATCAAATTAGAATGGGGAACGTTTTCCTCTAACCTGTAAATTTCTGGAGAGATCTGTGGATCTTTGTGTGGCAAAGGAACGTTCCTGATGATAAGAACAACATATTTTCTCAAAGCCTTACATTCTCTTTCTGGATGTAGAATAAGTTCAGGAAAACAAATTTTGAAATATAAATGAAAATAATTTGGAGTGTACATAAATGTATAATACTGTATATTATTGTTAAGAGATGTCATTGAGTTTCATGTACCAGAGTTGATGAATTGATAAAGAGTATGTGGTATACACATGTTGTGTTTGCATATGTGCACATGGAAAACTCGTCAACCATAAAAATGTGGAATATTTCAATACTGGAGATGATCCAAGAGGATACATAACGTGTAAAGGCCAGATGCACAAAGGGAGGACAACACGTTCTCACATGCACTAGACAAAAATCAAGACAATGAAAAGTTGGAATAGAATACATGTTACTGGAGACTGGCAAGGTCTGACGATGCTGAGGTATTGTTGGTCAGTGAATACAGAATGAAAATTAGGCAGAAGCCATGAGTTCCAGTCTACTATTACACAATAACGTGATTGGAAACAATACCTGATTAGGTATTTAAAATACCTAAGACAGTAGAATTTAAGTATGTATTTTACCACAAAGAAGTGATAAATGTCAGAGGAGACATACATTCTGATTCCACAATGTAATAATTTCACAGCGTATATATGCAAGCATCAACGCTACCATTGTGCATACCAACTTTTTACCATTATCGTAGGCTAGTTTAAAAACAAACAACTCTTCCATTTTAAAGGAATATTTCACCACAAACTTCAAAAGTGGCTAGAAAGAATACATGAGACTATATTATCCCGGGTCAAGAAAATGCAATAGGGAGAGGGTACGGAACAAAATCAAGAGAGGCTTAAAGCTCTGTGAGCTGGAACAGAAGCCATGGATAGAATAGTGGGGAGGTAGCTCAAACCGATTATGCCATTTGTGTTCTGATTGACACTGAGTGGCATCATGCTAACTCTACCTGAACACGGATGACCTACTTCCTTAGATAAGTCCATTTCAAAAAGATGACCACGTGTTTGGATAAACCGTTAAATTTATTTTGCCAGGGCATGAATTAATTATTTAAGATGAAATGTCTTGTGGGTCTTTGGTAATTGCATAGTACGTTTGCAATGCACTAATCAGTATTCTGTGATTTTTGAGACTAAAAAATTGTGCTGGCTAGAGTTACAATTTCCTTATTATTTTACATGGTACAGTTGATGTCTGTCTCAGCCCAACACAGATTGTTAGAACAACTGCCGTATGCCATGCTTCTAGCATCCTTTTTAACTCATAGAGCAATGCAGTGCTGTATTCTCCCAACATGCCTTCTTCCATATGGAATGCTCTCCAGAATGTCTGCTGTGAACCCACATTATGTGTGCTACTGGAGTCTGCAGTCTAAGAATTCACTACTTCTGTCTTTCTATCAGGTATCATAAATAACTGGTTTGAGACATGTGCAACGTTCTAGAATCTGAGCCTTAGCATCCTGTAGAAACACTGGAGCCTCCAGGCTGAAAGGAGACCTGACTTCGGATGCCTTTTTTTGTCTTGAATCACTTCCAGGATGCATTAGCCCATGAAAAGTTGAAGGTATCTCACTTTAGTGTGTATTGCAACAGACACTTGAACCATTAGGTACTTGTACACTCACTGTGTGTGAACAGGATTTCTGTGTTGAAAATACATCTTTTCCTGTGCAAGTGTAGGTGCCACAGATATTGTAAACATCATGAAATGGAATGCCATGGCTTTCTTCCTTTCAATTCTGTATCTATACTAACTTTTTCTACTAGCGGTTCCCTCTATGGAACAAGAAAAATCCATGGGCTTAGATTGAAGACACCACAGTCTTTCTGCCTGCTCATTAAAACTTCAACACTTGCTAAGGAGACAGTGGTTCTCAGAAAAGGTAGGATATTAGGACTGTATTAACCTGAAGCCTAAAGTGGTAGTTTTTCTTGACAAGTAGGAAATGTCTTTGAGAAACAATTGAATCTCCATGGAGGCAGAGACAAGAGGTAAGAGAGAAATGTAGCTGGATCATCAGCACCCTGTTCTTTTTTATACTTTGTGTCTACACTCTGGGATCAGCTTTAAAATTGTTAGTATTGGAGCTACTATTTTTTAAGTAAAACCTAAACTATTTGATCATTTACAAAAGTGTCCTTATAGGTACTGATCCTTGATGTCCAGAATTTGGCCAGAGCCTCATAGCAAATTATATAAGAATGCAAACATAATGGAAGCCATGTATTGGAGGTAAAGGAGAAGAACCATTGCAGTGGTGATCAGAGACCACTCTTTTGCCTCATTACAATTTTATCATGTTGTTCCTGGTCTCCGTGTTCAGTCGCAGCAGAATAAGTAGCTTTACTGATGCTTGGTGCAGAAGTCACTGACAGGTTCTAGTATTTTGCAGGATCATCTTGTACAGTAGTAACAGTAGTATGTCAAGGTCATTCTTGAGGCTGTACATCACAGAGAGAATAGAGAGTTATTTTGGGTGTTGGCAGGATGGGATAAAATACAGTCCTATGAGCATGTACGATATACATGGCCTTGTTTGGTTGGCAAAATTGCAGCCAGTATCACTTCAACAGAACACTGTTGGTTGGATAGCAAACTGGTGCAGGAACTATGGAAATCAGTGTGGAGTGTTCTCAAAAGACCATAAGGAAATCTTCATGTGGCACAGCAGTCCATTCTATGGCAAATGCCCAAAGGACCTGCATCCTACTACACAGACACTGTTCCTCAGTCATGATCATTGCTGAGTTATTCACACTAGCTAGAAAATGGAAACAACATAAATGTCCTTCAATTGAAGAACGGATCGTGGTAATGTGAGACATGTTTCAAGGTTAGTCCTATCAAAAGGACAGACAATAGAAGTAGCTTGATCAGAATCTCTGAGATGTTACTTGGTATTTTGATCCTTTTCAACATTGAAATGACTACTAAATTGTAACTAAGTCATCGTGTATAGGGATTCATTGAAGAGTCTGTAGCATAGCTTTGAATAATACTAAGGCACATACAAATCACCAAAGAAACATGAAAACAGATTGTTTTCTGCTGGGAAATTTATTGGAGAAGGGAAAACAACTGAGGGTAAGTACAAGGTTAATGACTGACGAAGAGGTCTCAGAGAACATGGTGTGCTTGTCTCTGAACTCAGAGGCAGAACGATTTTATACAGATCCTGGTAACACGCCGGTAAAATTTTCAGAACTTAATGCAGGCCTTCAAGCACCATTCTCTTTTTGAAAGTGGTAAATTTCTACAGTACTCCAGGCACAAATCTTTTTTTGCTGAGGAAACAGAAAACACCAGGTTTAAAATTAGGCAGCCAGCAGCATGCAATAGAAACACTAATATGAAGATGAATAAATGACACATAGTACAGAAGCGTCATACTTGTATCGGTGACATCACACCAAGCACATTCAACTGCAAACATTGGGCAATACAACTTTTAAGAAGTGTTGATCACAGGACATTCCTGACAGGTATCAACATGTTCTATATTTTGAAACTAGTCCACAGAAAACTTAAAAGAACGGCAATCATTTATACTTTTTTGACCCTCGCAGTTACTTCTATGAATAATACACTGAAGCTCCTAGAGGATCAAGTGACATACTTTCCTAAATCACAAGCTCCCCATAGGATTCCAGGACACCTCATCACCCCTGTCTCAGGAGACTCCAACCTACTACCGTACTGGGCGTCACCACTCACCTGATGGTGGGAGAACAGAACGTCCTGGGACTCCATTGAAGGCCAGCAAATCCTGGTCCGGTATTCCTGGCTGCTTCTCATCATTAGCCTCTTCATTTGTTTCGGGCAGAGGATCAGCAAGGGTCTGAATGGCCAGCAGGGCAAAGACAGAGAAGAGAACAAGTGTCTTCATGGCTGAGAGTCACCTGGAGGAAGATGAATAGGAGCCTAGTTTGTGGGGATTGAGGGGACAGCCTGCATTTATAGGACTGTCATGAGGAGGTGCAGACCCAAGCTCTGTAGGGAGAGAGAGCATGCATGCACTGATGGGAACTGGAGAGACTGTTGCCCTCTAGATCCCTTTGATGTTCCTCAGTTCTCACAGCTGCGGCCTTGATGTTGGCTGTGTGCTCACTGACAGCCCTGCCTTCCAGCTGATGATGATTAAGGGGCCTAGTTATCTTGTGCTGCTTCGCATCTGCTTGAGTATTTACCATTCTGTTCTCAGGGGAAAAAAGAGTCGGGTGTTTTCCAACTTCGTGAGCCCATGAAACAAGTGTTTTTGTTTTCTGAAGTGGGAGACAGCTGTTCTCAAAGAGTGTTGCCCCTGGATCCGGCCAGATGACCTTTAGATTGGGCATTCAGTTCTTTGAGTAATCGGAATATTTTCGTCCTCATGAAGGAAAACTTTGTGCCTCCCTTCTTAGGGTCCTGTATGGAGAAAATAACATGGCCTGGTGAATCTAGCTCAGTAGGAGGTGAGGGACCAAATTTTTCTGAGAGAAGCTATAGCAGGTTTTTGTGCAGAAGCCAGTGTGTCCTGAGCATATCTCATGAGTGCATTCCAGCTGCTGCTTCACACTTTGGGAGCCTTCAAATATTGTGCTGTTGGTCATTCTCAGCCTGCGTTTTTTAACTTTCATAAAATATTAAATTACTTCCAATAAACAACAATCAAACATTATAGAGTGTGTCTACTCCTAGAGTTATTGCCTTTCATCTATGAACATCATCCTGTACATGCTCTTATCCACATTTCCTCATCATGTATGCTAAAAGATATTGACTTCCTGATAATTTCAGTTACCATATGGTGTCCTAGTGTGAAAACACCTCGCTAATCTTACATGTTGCTAATTATTGTTCCATTGTAAAAATGTTATTGTTTAGAACTGTGTGCAATTACTAGCAAAGCAATAAGTATACTAATTCACATGCATACATGGATACATTTACCATAACTGCCTCATGGGACATGACCTCTTCAATAGCCTTTTAGTCTTAAAAACACATCTTATGTTTCAGATGCATACTCACTATTTTGGTGGACTCCAGATGTTGTCACAGTAGCACTTTGTAAAACTGCATACACAAACAACCACCATGCTCTTTTGAATTATATGTAATATTGATATTCATTTCCCATCCTTCCTGCCATCCTTCAGAGCAGTACTGGTCACCGAAATACAAGAGTACCTTGAACCATTAAAATATAACCTTTAAGAAGAATGCCGTTTTAAATTACCACTATCAAGTTTTTTTTCAGCATAGTTTTCATTTACTTGTGATTTTTTCTCCCTTCTTCTTTTCTTCCCAATCCTGGCAGCAGAAGCTATCTCACTTGAAGAAAGACATCTCATTTCGGCAAGAGAGAGAAGGTAGAGACCAGAATCTTCCCTCTGTGAAGTCAATGTGGCCAGTATCCTATTTCAGGGTTTCTTGAGTCTTAGCCCATAACTGATCTTGACTTTGTGAATTTACACTCTGAGTTTTATGGTCTTTGTTCATTTTTATACATGTTCTGTGATGCTTGTATAATATTTCTTACTCTCAATCTCGTAGTCAAAAATAGATATCTCCGTATCACACTGGGTTATATTATTCTTATGAATTGAAGGCAATGTGTACATTCATAAATTGTGTGTGCACATGTATTAGGTCAATTGCTCCATGAATGGAGTGGTTGGCAAATTCATTTTACTTGTTAAAAAAATAATTATTTAATTTTTTCATAAGTATACAGATTATGCCTGCGTACATCTGGTTCTGTTCCCAGTATACACCAGTATATACAGTCAAATCCACTAGAACTGGAATTACAGACATGTAAGAGCTCTCACGTGAGTACTGGAACTGAACCTGAGTCCTATGGACATCATGGAATTCTCTTCACAACTGAGACTTCTTTCCAGGCCCACATTTTTCCTGAGTAACTTTCATCTGTTGTTCATAAATTCTGGAATGTATCTCTATGTAACTAGTTATTAATGTTCTTAATGATTTTCCTTTTCTATCCCATTTTTCTTTAATTAAATAAATGAATATTTCTGTTTTCTCATTTGTTTTTAGTGATTTAGTGGTATTAGCAAAATTCCTCTCATATGCTGTGATACACACAGTGTTATCCTTCTTACCCAATGCCACAACTGAGAAAGTTGTATCTTCCCAGTGAGGTTCCAGTATCATGAAAATTCTGATATTTGGTATCAGATGTGCATATCCATTAAGCAGCTAGAAAGTAGACTTGTGGATGGAGTTGGTGGGTCACAGACAATGACGTGTTGGTGGATTAATAAAGGAACACTTCATAGTGCACAGCTGTTTCTCCTACAGAGCAGTGCACTAGATCTTGTCCAAGTATCACTCCTGTTCAAAGATTGACTCTAAAGATTAGAAGATAACCTCCTCTGAGCTGAAATCTCAGACCATGCCGCTGGCTCCCTTGTGCTATGGAAGAGCTGTTCCCTTCATTCTTCATGGGCACTCATACTACTGACCAGCAGTAGGTAAGAAGGGTCACAACCTTGACGATTTGTTTCTTTTAAACTCTCCTGCCCTCTCAATTTGGTGTGGATGTGATCTCTCTTGCACTTGTTTTATGTCACAAACCAGTGTGCAAAGTGTCAACATAACTCAACAGTTTCCCTTAGTAATCACCTCAATTTTTTTTACCAGTGATCATTTATGTGATTTTTGGCATGTGATATATGGCAGTAACCTTTTCTTACAGTATTTCTAATGAGTGTGGGTCATTTACTGGTGGGTTCACATCTAATCCCAGAGGAGAAATTTTGAAAGGAGAAACTGTGGAGAGACCATCTGACAACAGATATTGTCCAACCTTCAGCCACACTCCGATTCAAAGCAGGAAAACCAAAGTGTTCCTGTAATTGACATAAATTAGACCTCTACAATGGAATAGCTATGGGGAAATATAGGCTGTGATGAATGCATGGGATTTGGTCACAGGACTGGAGCCTAAACTCTTTTGTCTCTGAGTAAGAAAATTAACCTATTCAAAGATCCCTTACAAAGCCACCAAATATTTGTCAACATAAGTAGCTACTGTATTGGGTTTTTGTAAAACCCTCTTATCAGGACAGATAAAAAAAGGCCTTAGCAATCCATGGAGATAAGCTAATACAAATATACTGCATATATTATATGCTTTGAGAATGCTACCTGGTACATTAAGACTCAAGGCATCAAGAATTCTATAAAGTCACACAAAGCTGCCCTGACTCAATAATGAATGAAAATTTAATATTCCCATCTTATGTAAGAAGTAGTGATGTTCAATATCAAGCAAATATTTTACCCGATAGTTAACAATGTATATTTGTTAAACTAGAAAGGTTCGTGTTTCTTGTACAAAGGCTTCACAAACTTTACGGCAATATGATTCTCATTGTTAAAGAGACATCTAACAAAATAAGCAGTTAACCAAGATGAAGTAAAACAGGTTACATGTCCCTACAGAAGAGAGAGTCATGAGTCTCACTTGAGGATGGAAGCCTTGTATGAGCTGAGAAGTGAAGTGTATCAGAAATGATGATGATGATGGGAAGCAGAAAAACAGGGAAAGTAAAATAATGTGAATATGTTTCTGACCAGAAGACTACGAGATTAAAATGGATGAGGGAAATTAAGTGGAGCTGCACCTTAGGCTGAGGAGATTCCGTGGACCTTGTACACAATCCTCCCTGTTTTAAAGATGAGTGTTTACGGACCAGTGAAGTCTAGTGGACTCCTAGTATGAAGTCAATACTGGACTTCTAACTACAGACTCAGTTTATACTCCTTTCCCTGTGTATTGCTACTCTACAAGGATAACAGAGTCCCAGTGAGAATCCATAACTGGAGGCTGCCCACAGAGTTGGCTGCTTTGAGCCATGAAGCACATGTTGCCATTTTGAAGTTTCTGTGAAAAGTGGGACATTTTGAAAGATCTTGTATATTTTTCTCATGATCCCATAGGTTGCTTACTGAAGGTTGTTTGGAGGATCATTACAATAGAGAGTAATCACTACTGACTCGTTGGAAGATGTATGGACAATGCCATGTTGGTGCAGAAGATTTGATTTCAATGGGGACATGTCTTCTGATCAACACAAACAATAGTAATTCTCAATCATTATATGAGATGGCAGTTTGTTTCCTTGACATTTTGTCTCTTTTTAGACTTTCTCTTTGTTTTTCATATCAGTTCTCATATAAGAATTCTTTGACATACCTTTTTCAGGTGTATTCATTCATTCTCTCATAATGAGATTTTTTCAGAAGAATCGGTGAGCCTATTGCATGTGAGAAGACTTTGTGATTGAGTCAAAAATAAATTAATGCAAAAGTAAGAGAGAAGAGTCACATAACTCGGCAGGTAGGATCATTTGAGCTCATTTATTTCACGTTTGTTTAAAACAGTTTCATTTAGGTGTCAGACACTTACATTACAAACACTTTTGACTAAGCCTCACAGACAGCATTGTGTGGCATCAGCATAAACTTTCCAGGTTCAAAGTGAGAAGTACTTTAATTATGCTCCATTCTTGGAAACAGAATAAGAAGTTTGTATCAGCCCTTATATGTATCCACAAGTTTCTGGTTCAGTCAAGTCAACTGAAGACGACTCCCACAATAGTCGGGAAAAGCCTTGGTTAAGCCTAGATATGCAGAGAGTGTATAAGGCAATGATTGAAGGAATTGCCAGGGAGTCACAGGCAATCCTACAAGATTCCTGAGGTATCTGTATATTAGTCATATTGGCTTAATGATGTCATGATCAACAGTCGCCAGTGTACTATGGATGGGAATAGTGAACATATATGGCTTTATATGCATTACTGGGGTAATGCAGTGTTTCTGCATCAAGATCAGGAGACAAACCATTGTTGCTACTAGGATAGATGGTATATTCATATGTATTTTTACTACACATGTGTACATATTATAATACTTTTTGATATTTGCCTAGTTATTATAAAAGCACAGAAATTCCTGAATTCTATAAACTGGAAAAGGAACTCAAAGTTTAAAAATGAATTCAGAGATAGTGTATACCATGAAAAATTTAAGGGAAGAGAAAAGTTTGATGGGCGTCCTTATTTTTATTCATTTTGTACAACATGTGTACTGGGGAAAAGGTAACAGTTTAGTACAGAGAAGTGTCCTGGTGAATCCTGTTGGTTTCATGGAGCAAAAGGGAAAGCATTTCCTTCTGTGGCAGAGGATAACAAACAGCTTGCATCACTCCTTAATGTGTGATTTTTTTTGTTATACCATAAATCTTGCCTGCTATAAATAAAATGACCAGGATCTCAGGCCTGAACCACAGCACATCATTTGATGGCACAAGATGTGAAGAGAAACCTGACATGCACCCATGAGATGTGCTCAGGTCACACTGGTTTCCACAGCAAGCAGCTCTAGGTTCCCTCTGACCAACTCTGTCCCTCAGCTCCTCTTGATCTAGATTCACCAGGGTCATCCTACATTCTCTGTAATGACGGCAAAGGAAGGGGATCACAAAGTCTTCCTTCATGAGAGTGAAAATACCCAAAATCACTCCAACCACTGTCTGTACAATACAGAGGTATTCAGGTTTGGTCCAGGGTGCACACTTTCTGTAAACAGCAGGCTCCCACTTCAGAACAACGCCCACTTCATGTGTCATGAATGACCTTAGTATTTTACACTATTGCATACTGATGGCTACCTTGCTTAATGCCTGGTGTTCTCTGTTTCCTCAACATCAAGAAAGTACAAATACCACTATAGAAAAAAATTCTATGACTTTTGGAAAAGGTCTTTAAGTTCTGCTCCAAAGGCTACATAGTTTGCTGTCTCTCAGACCAGAAACTAATTCACCATAATCTCTGATCTCATGAGGTGTCATTGTAATTAGCCTCGAGTATTTTATCTTCTCCAATATATTTTCTTGCAGAAAAGAATCTGTTTCTATGTTTCCTTGCAGCTTTCAATGTTGCTCAGTCAGGACTTCCTGAGCAATGTACAGACTCTTCAAGGAAACCCCATGCAACAAGTCTTGGTTACAATTTAGTAGTCATTTGAAGGGGGGCGGGAACTGGGCTTAGGTACTAAGTCACATCTCAGGACACTCTTTCAATAATCAAATACATTTGACTTGCCATATGTTCATTTTACTATTACTTTACACTTTATTCTCTATTCATTCCTGTGTTGTGGGGTAGGAGCCCTGTGCCAGGACTCTTCTCCATGGAAAAGGCAGGGGCTTGACCTTCATGAAGGATCAGATTGAGGTGGAGTTTCTGTGTTCTCAAGACCAGAGTTTCATCCACAGCCTGCCTTGCACGGAGGGATTTCATGACATTACTTGGATTTCTACAGTCTATTGTATTTGTTGTTTTGAAACTAATTTTTTTGTAAGACTATCACTTTCTGTGTTATTGGTTTCCTGGCATAAACACATGCCTTGTACATCATGTCCTGACACAAGGTCTTTTTCTCCAAACAGTGTTTCATGAACTTGGGCATTCTGACAGAACCATCATGTGTATTTGCCCAGCAAGTACCCAGGGATTAGGACTGTAGATGTCACTGATGAGTCAGAGACTGTGAAGTGACTTAGGTGACACCAAGGTCTCCTTCACAGGCTCTCCCTTCTTCTTCTAGACCTTCCTAAGACACAACCTTCATTCAATACAGAGCCAACAAATAAATGTATAATTGTAGTTTCAGAGTTGATCCTCAACTAGTTTGCTAATTCAGACCTGACCCATTTGTGACCTCATGATGCCAGATTTTCTCTGCACTTCACAGATATTCACACAGATGCTCACAGCAGTGCAGAATCCCACAATAACCACAGCTTTCAGTACTTGTTCCTTCTTACAGTATCTTGTACTCTCAACATCAACATTTCTTTCTTTGTTTAGGAGGTTTTTATTAAAATCATTATTTTCCTACAATATATTCTGATCACTGTTTTCCCTCTTGAATCTCCTCCCAGATACTCTCCACCACTCCCAAATGATGCCTTCTCTCTGTATTTAGAAAACCAGAAGGCAAATAAAACAAGCAAACAGACAAGAATAAATTGAAGAAACAAAGAAAAAAAGAAATGGGGTGACACAATTAACCCACATCAAAGCAAAATGTGGTGATATTAAGTTTACTATCTAACAAAGTTTCCCTTAAGATTGGAGTTCTAATCCAGCCATGATAGTTAGACATGGAGGCCTCACAGTAGTGGCACACACCTACAGCAGTTTGTCATAGAGGTCAGGAAGTAAGGCAAATTCTCACACACTGGAAAGAACAACAGCTTCTCTGTACATCACTCCTACCAGCAGCTGCTTGCTCTCATGTAGCCAGCATAAAAGACACACCAGCTCAGAAGTGGCTTCTGTCAGCTTTCCCACCGCTGTGTAGTAGACAGATTTTAGTGTCTACTGGTGTCCATGTCTCCAGGTCAAACAGTGCAATGTTTTTCTGGAGACAGGTTTGTGTGTGTGTGTGTGTGTGTGTGTGTGTGTGTGTGTGTGTGTGTGTGTGTGTGTGCCTGCCAGGATGTCCTGGAACATGTCTGTAGACAATGTTGGTCTCAAACACAGAGCTCTACCTGCCTATGACTCCCAAACACTTGAATGAAACCACTTGCCACTAACAACCAGATAAGGAGCATTGCCTCATAAAAGGGGCCCAGAAGAAGAATAAAGATGTGTGTCAGTGACATCATGAAACTCAGGTCTATGTTGCAGCAAATTCCTAATTTGCTTTATTTACAAGGGAATTGTTAATTCGATATCTTCAATTGAATTTCCTTTCAAGGCCCCTGTAGAAAATTGTTACTTTTCCATTGATATTTACTTCCTAGTATTTCATTGATGTTTTGTTTGTGTCTTTGTAAAGACTTTTGGGTTCAAGCATCAGAAACCCTATTTCAAAGTCTGTTTAGAAAACATTCTAGCTCCCTGTTTAAATACTCAGAAAGCACTAAGAGACCACAGACTAAGTGTCAATGGCTATTAACTGAATTTTTATTGAAGCAGTAAATGTCCTTGGTTCCCATAATTGGATTTGGACTTGAAACCCATCTAAAAGTGGAAGGTGGCCTTTAAAGGCAAAGGTCATGATGTACTCTTATGGAGTGTGTTTCCTCAGTCTGAGAGAATTTCTCAGGTCATTTCATTTCAGGTTCCTGGTTATATGTCTTTTTTTTTTGCATTTTTGGAGACAGGTTTTCACAGGGGCTTTGGAGACTGCCCTGGTACTAGTTCTTGCAGACCTCACTAGTCTCAAACTCACAGACATCAGCCTTCTTCTGCCTCCCTCCCAAATGCTGGCATTAAAGGCATTCGCCACTATCGCCCAGCCCTGGTTATGTCTTATGGGCCATTGTTTTACTATCAGGGCTGGCATCTACATGGATTTTAACATTCCCCACTGGTTGTAGATCACATGATAACATCATTGATTCTGCTTGACGAACAGGTTCATACTGAGCATGTAAGTTTAATATTTTTACAGAGATGATTCTTTTCATGGGATCACATAATTACAGTTTAGTAACCTAACACATGCCCACTTGCAGGAAGAAAATTAGTTGAAACTTGGAAATTTGATTTACATGTTTAGACAGGTTGTCCTTGACACCCACAAATGAGCATTAAGCTGTATAAAGCAGTAAGAGAGAGAAAATAAACATCTGCTTCACCCTGGGAAAATTTGGTAACCATGGAGTAAACCATTCAATCCTGTACCTGCCTCCATCTTGAGTAGCCCTTTTCCAAGTTTTATTTTAATATGTACTTGTGATACTGAAGGAGTCTGAAAGCCAAAATGAGTCCTGGTATGTCAATAGATACCACAGGCAGCCAATTGTTATTTTGCGAGAGAGATTGGAAGTGATTCCTTCCTATAGAATGAACTAGTTCATTTGGAACTAACGTTCCAGCATTTGTTGAGGATAAGGGGTGATGTGCTCTCTTCAGTAACTGCTTCTCTCCTGAAATTAGATGTCATTGTCAGGGGTAAAGAAGGCCGGGATTCTGGTCAATGCTGGGATGGGAGTCAGGCAATGGGGACATCCAGACTAAGCATCAGAAGATCCTGGGAGAACAGAACCAATGAAAGAGGCAGACTCAAGTCTCATGACACAGCCAACTTTATTCAGAGTCCCAGACAATTCATACTCTCATGGATGAGAAAGGCCACATGAATAAAGTTCTCATGATTTTAAGCTGTTCACAATCAAAGGACAAGACGCAGGTGTCAAAATGTTTTCCCATAGAGCCAAGGAAAGAAGAGTTTGCACATTTAATTCAATAACAGCAGAAAACAATTAAGGACGAAACTTAAGTAAACACAGTCTGTCCCACCACACCTGAAAGTGGCACCAAACACATTCCAAGGACAGTTCCCTGTTATGAAGAAACTGACATCACAAGATTCTTGTCTTGTTTTTGGAAGTTATCACACAGGTAAACAGAATTCTCTTCACATGACTCCATTCCTAAATAGAATCTCCTCCACTTGCCGCGTATTTAACTCCACAGTGAAGACTGATGAAGGACAAGAATTCCAGCCACACTCCAAGTCTCTTTTGAGAACAAGCTCCAGCACCACCCCTCTCCTCAGTAGCTTAAAGCACTGACCTAATTTCCCCATTACAATGGCACTTCATGGCCAGATGATGGCACTGCTGTGCAAAAAGCCCTAGTCATCTTCCCCCAGAGAGTACAGACATGAAAGTGGACTCTCTATAGAGTAGGGCTGACTATCAATTTGTGGTTCTCTGACACCCCCCCCCCATCAATACAGAGCTAAACTGAGAATCCACTCTATTCCATTAAAAGAGGACCAGCTCCCAGAGAGAAGTGGACAGATTGCAAAGCTGTGGCTGGGAGGTGGCACAGGAATTGTTTTCCCATAGAGTTCTCAGGGGCTTCTCAGACCTGCAGACATCAGCACTTACTCTGCTGAACTTTTAATGTTACCACATTAATTCCAAGCAAGCATTCCAAGAAGAGCAAAGAGACTGCTCAAGGGAGGCAGAAGTCTATGAATTCAGAGATCTTTTAAACATCAGGGCAAATGTGAGTTCACAGAAGCTACCATGACTCCTTCTTTCCAACTCAGAGTTTGGAAGGCTTGGGAATCTCTTTTTTCCAGGAGAAAGAAGAATTTTGGAGCATTCTCAGGTGTCCATGTTAAATATGTCTGACCAATTTGGCAGATGGCTTTTAAGATTGGAAGTTGTACACTTCCAGGTCTCTCTGCAGTCCACAATATTGGACTCAGAGATCTATGCTCCTGTATAGGAGCCATGAGCTGGTGTGGCCACTGAGACTACTCCTCTGGCACAAGTGGTCCCTCCTCTGTACCTGGCATGTCTTGCTATGTAAGTGATATCACTGACATTCTCCAAGAACAAGTTGAGAAGTATTGATAAAGGTATCTTTAGTACCTACACCTAGATATCTAAGGATTCGATACAATCTGAACATATATATTCTGTGTTTTTAAAAGCCTGACCTGTGTATATCATAAAAGCTTCACAAGATGTGGGCTGGTAGTAGGTGATGAAGTCATCTGGATGAGAGTTCCTGCTTTGCTGACTATTTTTTACCTTTGCCTCTACATACTTTTAAAACTTTTTATTAATAAAATGTTGTTGGGAACAATCATTGTTATTTAGAACCACTTGTAAATATTGCCGTTCTTTTAAAAGAATTTTAGTCATTCTCCTCCACACCTTCCTAATGAATAGAATTTGGGATCATCGGATATAGCGGATGGAAAGAAGGAAACATTCCACAGTTAGATCACTCAACCCCTCCCTCTGTGACCATTTAATTTGCCAACACCTGTTAATTGATCACCTTCAGTGGCTTGGTTTCTAGACAATGACCTCTCTCTTTTCATTAATGTGCCCTGCCTAGTTTTCCTGCTCTGAATCACTATATAACAGGCCTGAGAATAATAAACACTTAGGGCAGGATCAGCCTGGTATTCTTGGTGTCCACATCATTTGTCTCTAGTCCCATCATCCCAGCTTCCAGTGAGCATAATCCCTCTTGGGCCATGCTGGCAAGGACAAATTGGCACCTGACAAGATTTTTGAAGACCCTGAGAATCCTAGTAACATGGCTGCATCAAGAGGCAGGACTGCCCACACTTTTTATGTCTTTAAAGCTCTTCAAATAATAAAAACAGTTTAATGCATTGCAACTAATAATGATCAGGATAAAATATTTGAGCAAATTGAAAATGAATTAGCCATGTTTTGTGTGTGACACCAGAGCACATTTAATCCTTCATCATCAAAATAGCAAAAGTCTAGGAAAGCAATTTGTTTTAACTAGAGAAACTGCTTGTCAAAATTGTCAAACAATGGGTTGTGCCCACATTATTCACTGTAACTAATTTAGGAGTGAGCACTAGAGATCTACTTCCCAATAATTTATGGCAAATGGAAGACAACCTGCTTTCTACTCAATAAAAAAATGATCACTCATGTATTTCATATAATCATCAACGAATTTTGGGGCATACTCCACAATGGACCTTAGTCACATGTTGCCTGCAAATATGGCTATAAAATCACCTTGTCAGCTGAGACACACTTGACAAAGTGCTCAACATCCCTAGCTATCCAGCTAAATGCAAATCTAACAACTCTGAGATACCATCTTACTCCTGTCAGTATGACTAAATCAAAAATTCCAACAACAGTTTATTCTGGAGAGGATGTGGAGAAATGGGAACACTCTTCACTGTGGGTCGAAATGGTGATTGGTACACCCAGTTTGGAAATCAGTATGGAGATTCCTCAGGAAAATGGGAATCAGGCTATCACATTACCCAGCAATTCCCCTCATAGGCATATATTTAGAAAGATGCATATTCATCCCACTAGGATGTCTTTTCCTCTCTGTTCATAGAAGCATTATTTGTAATAACCAGAACCTGGAAGCAACATAGATGCCCCTCAACTGAAGAGTAGATAGAGAATATTTGGTACATTTACACAGTGGAGTACAGTTTAGTGGAAAAATAATGGAATATTGAAATTTGAAGGCAGATGGATGACACTATAGGAAATCATCCTGAGTGAGGAAACCCAGTCTTAAAAAGAGAAACATGCTATGCCCCCCTCATATATCGATTTCAGACATGCAATGGGGAGGAATGTCCTACAATCCCACTATCAGAACGTCTGGGACACAGAACCTTCATCCAATGACTGGCAGAAGCAAAGGTAGACACCTACAGGTAAACACGGAGCTGAATTCAAGGAACCCCGGGACAGAGAGGAGGATGTATGAGCATAGGGGTCAAGAATTGGCTTGTTTAACACACAGAAATAGCTGACCTGAAGAAAGAGTAGCTCTTGATCCTCAGATTGATAGTAGGAATCCTTCATGGTACTGATCAAGACCCCCTGAAAATGGTTGTCAGTTAGGAGGCCTAGGTAATCTATGGGGACTTGAGTTGTAATGATCCCTGAATGGTAGAAATCCTTTGATTACTCTGTCCTACCTAGTTATCCTGCCATAAACCACTATACAACTGGCCTGAGAAAAATAGAATCACCCAGCTTGATCAACCATGTTTACTGGTTGTCCACTTCTGTTGTCCCTTGTCAGATCATTTGAGGTTCACTTGGGCACGACCCCCATTGTGACCTGCAGGCAAAAGCAATATGTATTCATTCATTTACATCCTTACTGCACGTTCCCCTCCCTTCTCTCCTCCCATTCCTTCCCCTAGTATTTTCTGATTCCCCCAATCAAATCCTTCCCTGTTCTTTTCAAAAGATCAGGCCTCCAATGGGTGTCCACTAAGTATAGCATATCACATTTAGGTAGGACTAAGCACCCCTCTTATTAGGCTTGATAATTCAAACAGTATGAGGAGATGGCATCCCCAACCAGACAAAGCAAGGGACACATAACCTGCTCCCAATGCGAGGAGTCCCACAAATAGATCAAGCTATATTTCAGATCCACATATGTAAAAGCCCTAGATAGTTCCTATGTTATTTCTGTAACTACTGGCCCAGGTTCTGTAGGTCCTGGGAGCCCAGTTTACTTGTTTCTGTGGTGTTCACATATGGTAACTTTGCCCTCTAAACACATACACTTTTTCCTCATTCTCAGCAACACGATTTCTATAGCTAGGACAAGAGCTTGTCTGTGGATGTCTGCATCTGCTCCATCAGTTACTGGACAAAGGCTGTTTGTTGACTTAGGGTAGTCATCAATCTGAGTACAGGAGAGGGTCAGTTCAGAGTAAAATATCCACTATTGCTAGGAGACTTAGCTGGGGTCAACATTGTAGATTTGTGGTCCTTTCCCTTTCACTAGATTTGTACTATGCGGCAAAATGACCCTCTTCTCATCAAGACATCTTATTCATTACTGTCTCTTTCTGACCTACCCTGATCCATCCTGTTACCATCCACAGCCACTCCCAGTTACCCAGGAGGTCTCTTCAAATTCCCCTTCCCAAAAAATCCATGTGTCTCCCCTTTGGTCCTCTTTATTACCTGGCAACTCTGGGACTGTAGATTTTAGCATGTGCTAGCCTTTCTAATGCTGTTTCACCTTGTGTCTGTAGAACTGATACAAATCTAGGCCTTCTTGGACAAATATATGATTTTGGCCTATACAGAGAATTCCTAACCTTAATAATGAGAATTTTGACATCTTTTGGAATTTAGATCACTGCTTATAGTGTGGGGCTTGCACAGCATAGACCTGTGACTGAGACTTAATCACTGATGTCAGTAACTATGGAGGAGCACAAAAGAAATGTGTGTCTCACAAATCATGCATTATACTTGGTGAAGGTGATTAGAATAAATTTGCAATGAATGTTTAGAAAAGGATTTGAAATCTAGTTCACAGTGTGCCTCCTCAGGACCTGGTAGACAACCATTAGTGTTATTTAAGACATTCAGTGGAGAATGGATGCTGTACAAAATTGACACTGTGTGTTACTTCTGATGTGTGTCGGAGGAGTTTCTGATGGTGGTCCCATGTAATTGATATGTGTCCACTATGAAATTTTCTGCAGGGATATGATGAAACCTTTTCTGGCCACTAGAAGAGGATCAGCAGTTATGTAGAGAAACATGGGCAAAAAACTCAAGAGGGTGTCATTTGAGACATAGTGTTTTCTGGTCCCACAGGCTGGGCTGATAACAGAGAAAGAGAGGCAGTAGATGGTAAGAAACTAATTTGTTCAATGTTATTATACCTAAACCAATTCTGGTCACCCATAAGAGTTGTGTTAGACTCATCAGGACTAGAATCAATGGAGATGCATGTGCTTCAACCACACAGCTCCTAGGAGGGTAAACAATGCTTTAAGAGGTCCAGAAATCCTTTGTCATGTGCATCAGAATCCAGCCTTCTCCAGGTCTTCAAGAACATATTGTTATTAATTTTCTTACCTGCAACAAAATCTCACTCATGTCACCATATTGCAGGTTTGCTTCATATTTTTTTCTTATTACATGTTCTTCTAGTCTGAATTCTTACATCTTATTGAAATTCATGTGTGGAAATATTATTCTCAAGATTATAAACTAATGAGTGGAATCTTCTTTCAGAAGATGGGGTTAAAAGGAACCAAACCCCATGAATGGGATAGTTCTTTTATAATAGATGCTAGGGGAACTGATATTTTGCTCTTATCAGGAGGGGCATTGCTTTAAAATATTTTTTTATCATTCAGGACATGGGTTATCACCACAGAGCAAATCTATTGACACCTTCATCTTAGACTTCACAGCCTCCATAACTGTGGGAAATTGGTAACATCTGATGAATTAATAGGGGTACACATGTTGTCTCATACAAGTCAAGAGGGACTAAGGAACATGTTAACACTAGAACAAATTTGTCAAACATTGAGGAAAACCTAGTCTTCTTGAGGAACCCACAGGAGACGAAATGAGGCCTATCATAATGCTAGACCAGAAATACTTATAGTCAGCTTTCTCATCCAATAATGATTTAAGTTATAGTGTTTGCAAGTACCCATCATAAAAATCCACTCAGCTTCAAGCAGTGGCAACTGTTTGATGATTCCACCATCCAGAGCCAGGATGGATAGCTGCAGCCTGCACATCTTGTCTCAGTCCACAATCACACTGAGTGTTGTCTTATAACCATTACCACTTATTTATTACACTACAGACTTCTTTTGCAATGAACTATCCAAATGCCAAACCACTTATTCAACCCGTTTCTGCCAAACAGGTTGAAACATTGTGCATATGGTACAGTTGAGTTAGAATACTTGGTATGCTGTAAGGAATACTTTTCTTACTGTAATGGTTCCTTTCTCATTAGTAGAAAAGCAGAGTATGTGCATGCCCAGAGTGAGAAGTGCTGTGACTTGTATAGAATATTCTATACATCAAAGTTTTGCATTTTCAGTGTGTGCTTATGTGGGACTTTAGCTTTTCACTTAATCCCAAGCATTAAACAAAACAAATAAAAAATAAGTGGCACAAGTTCTAACCTCTTCATTATGCTTCAAAGAACAGATTTTTAATCATGTTTTCTCTAAATTTTTGCAATTCTAATATGGGTAAGTATATAACCCAAGTGTGCTTCAGGCCTCTTCTCCTGTGGAGAATTTAACGTGTGATGTGTGGACTTAGTGATATCTATAACATGAAGGGAACCAGAAAATATGTTTGTTTGCTTTAAACTAGGAAGTAAATCTACTAAATTTCCACTGATTTGTCCATGATTTACACTGCAATCATACCAGAGGTATAGAAAGAAAAGAAGAGAGAAAGGCCAGGACAACACTTTTATTCCTTTAAGCAACCAGTTTCTCATGACAGGATTCATCATTACATTTCTCAAGAATTTGAGTAGAAATTCTTCTTCAGCCTGATATGGTTCCTGAAACTGGAATCCAAGACTCTAATTGGGACACATGTGAATAAACATCAATCCCACTGCAGAGTCTTTCCACGATAGAGCTGGTGACAGCTGTTCTGAGTATAGTATGCACATTGGAGTTTCAGCTGATTCTAGGGCCTTACTTTCTTGCAGCTAATTATCAAACAACCAGAGCCTACCACATCGTGAGACCTGAAGACAGAGGGATATGTTCTAAAATGGGAGTTTTACGTGGATATCTGAAGAGGGTGACTGAAGGCAATGTAAAATATGTGGACATGTGGTCATTGGCTATAGGGTTGAAGAGAATGAGGCAGTAACTGTGACCGAGGGTGTCAAGTACTAGGAATTTCCTGGTGAAACTCTGGATCACATTAGAATTGGGAACATTTTCCTCTAACGTGTAAATTTTGGAAATGATCTGTGGATCTTGTGTGGCAAAGGAAAGTTCCTGCTTAAGAACAATGTATTTTCTCAAAGCCTTACATTCTCTTTCTGGATGTAGAATGAGTTCAGGAAAACAAATTTTGAAATATAAATGAATATAATTTGGAGTGTACATAAGGGTATAATACTGTATATTGTTGTCGTTAGATGCCATTGGCTTTCTTGTACAAGAGTGAATGAATTGATAAAGAGTATGTGGTATACACATGTTCTGCTTGCATATGTGCACATGGAAAACTCGTCAACGGTAAAACCGTGGAATTTTTCGATACTTGAGATGATCCAAGAGGATAAGTAATGTGTAAATTCCAGATACACAAGGGAGGACAACAAGTTCTCATATGTACTAGGCAAAAATCAAGACAATGAAAAGTTAGAATAAAATCCTTGCTACTGGAGACTGGCAAGGTCTGACAATGCTGAGGTATTGTTGGTCAGTGAATACAGAATGACAATTAGGCAGATGCCATGAGTTCTAGTCTACTATTACACAATAACATGATTGGAAACAATAACTGATTAGGTATTTAAAATACCTAAGACAGTAGAATTTAAGTGTGTATTTTACCACAAAGAAGTGATAAATGTCAGAGGTGACATACATTCTAATTCCACAATGTAATAATTAATTTCACATCGTGTATATACAGGTATCAATGCTACCATTGTGCATATCAAATTTTTACCATTATCCTAGGCTAGTTTAAAAACAATGAACTCTTCCATTTTAAAGGAATATTCCAACCCTAACTTCAAATGTGGCTAGAAAGAATACATGAGACTATATCATCCCGGGTGAAGAATTTTCAATAGGGAGAGAGTTTGGAAGGAATTTCTGGGATCAAACTTAAGAGAGGCTTTCAGCTCTGTGAGCTGGTGCAGAAGCCATGGAGAAGGATAGTGGGGAGGATGCTCAAACCGATTGTGCCATTTTTGTTCTGATTGACACTTAGTGGCATCACACTAACTCTACCTGAACACGGATGACCTACTTCTTAGATAAGTCCATATCAAAAAGATGACCACATGTTTGGATAAACCATTAAATTTATTTTGCCAGGGCATGAGTTAATTATTTAAGATGAAATGTCTTGTGGGACTTTGGTAATTGCATAGTATATTTGCAATGCACTAATCAGTATTCTGTGATTTTTGAGACTACAAAAATTGTGCTGGCTAGAGTTACAATTTCTCTACTAATTCATTTGGTACAGTTGATGTCTGTCACAGCCCAACACAGATTGTTAGAACAGCTACCATAGGACATGCTTCTAGCATCCTTTCTAACTCATAGAGCGACCCAGTGCTGTATTCTCCCAGCATGCCTTCTTCCATATTGAATGCCCTCCAGAATGTCTGCTGTGAACCCACATTATGTGTGCTACTGGAGTCTGCAGTCTAAGAGTTCACTACTTCTGTCTTTTAACAAGTATCATAAATAACTCCTTTGAGACATGTGCAACGTTCTAGAATCTGAGCCTTAGCACCCTTTGGAAACACTGGAGCCTCCAGGCTGGAAGGAGACCTGTCTTCTGATGCCTCTTTTCTCTTGAATCAGTTCCAGGATGCATTGGCCCATGAAAAGTGGAAGGTATCTTACTTTAGTGTGTATTGCAGCAGACACTTGAACCATTAGGTACTTGTACACTCACTGTGTGTAACAGGATTTCTGTGTTGAAAATACATCTTTTCCTGTGCAAGTGTAGGTGCCACAGATATTGTAAACATCATGAAATGGAATGCTGTGGCTTTCTTCCTATCAATTCTGTATCTATACTAACTTTTTCTACTAGCGCTTCCCTCTATGGAACAAGAAAAATCCATGGGCTTAAGTGGAAGACACCACAGTCTTTCTGTCTGCTCGATAAAACTTCAACACTTGCTAAGGAGACAGTGGTTCTCAGAAAAGGTAGGATATTATGACTGTATTAACCTGAAGCCTAAAGTGGTAGTTTTTCTTGACAAGTAGGAAATGTCTTTGAGAAGCAATTGAATCTCCATGGAGGCAGGGACAAGATGTAAGAGGAAATGTGGCTGCATCATCAGCACCCTGTTCTTTTTTATACTTTGTGTCTACACCCTGGGATCAGCTTTAAAACTGTTAGTATTGGAGCTAGTATTTTGTTGTTTTTTTAATACCTCTTATAAAGTGTGGTATGATGGGGATCCAGGGAAGGTAGCTCGCATCTCAGTCCCAAGGCACTTCTTGTCACAGGGACACTGTCCTAGGGACAGTGTAATTCAGTGTGATCTTCTGAAACTTCTGATGGTTTAAAACTCAAAGCTAACATGGGAGAAAATTTGGAGCTAGTATTTTGTAAGTAAAACCTAAACTATTTGATCATTTACAAAAGTGTGTTTAAAGGTACTTGTTCTTGATATCCAGAGTTCAGTCTGAGCCTCATAGCAAATTCTATAAGGATGCAAACACAATGCAAGCCATGTATTGGAGGTAAATGAGAAGCACTGTTGCTTCTCTTTGGCCTCCTTACAAGATTATCATGTTGTTCCTGGTCTCTGTGTTCAGTGGCTGCAGAATAAGTAGCTTTACTGATGCTGGGTGCCGAAGCCACTGACAGGTTCGAGTATTTTGCAGGATCATCTTGTACAGTAGTCAAGGGCTGAACCTCACAGAGAGAATAGAGAGTTATTTTGGGTATTGGCAGGATGGGATAATATACAGTCCAATGAGCCTGTACAATATTCACGGCCTTGTTTTGTTGGCAAAATTACAGCCAGTATCACTGTCAACAGAACACTGTTGGTTGGATAGCAAACTGGTGCAGGAACTATGGATATCAGTGTGGAGTGTTCTCAAAAGACCATAAGGAAATCTTCATGGGACACAGCAGTCCATCCTATGGCAAATGCCCAAAGGACCTGCATCCTACTACACAGACACTGTTCCTCAGTCATGATCATTGCTGAGTTATTCACACTAGCTAGAAAATGGAAACAACATAAATGTCCTTCAACTGAAGAACAGATCGTGGTAATGTGAGACATGTTTTGAAGGTTAGTCCTATCAAAAGGACAGACAATAGAAGTAGCTTGATCAGAATCTCTGAGATGTTACTTGTAACGGGAAAACTTTTCCTTGAGAGGAGCCTTCCCGCCAGTCTGTTTCTAGAGCCGCATCAGTCCCAAATAAACACACAGGAGCCTATATTAATTATGAAGCTGTTGGCCTTGCTTGTTTCTTACTGGCTAGCTCTGACTTAAGTAATTACCACTAATTGTTAATCTAAGTATTTCTCTTACCGGAGAATAGTTCCGGGCTTCCTACCCCATGGCGGTTACATGTTGAATCTCCTGTGTATCTCCTACCCAGGGTCCTCCTGGACTCCTAGTCCCACCTATCTAGATTCCTATTGGCTCAACAGTGCTTTATTGACAAAAGACTTCCCCAACATCTCCTCTTTTCTGTTTAAACAAAAAGAAAGGTCTTAACTTTAACATAGTCAAATTGTATATGAGAGAACAGTTATCAAGTAAGAATATAGTTACAAGATTTTAACAAGATTTAAAGAAAATATCATCTATCTCATTCTTGAGATTCCAAAGTCCTATATGTAGCTTATCTTTTATCATAACTAAGGAACACTATAACTGTAACTATCTGTCTTCAACTCCATCAAAGACCACAGAAGGATAATATATAAACACTAGGATGGACAGAGACATCTTACTACCTGGACAGTCACCCAAATTTCCTCTGTAACGTTGGGGCATCCATCTTCAGCCCATAGGCCACAATGTATCTGGAATACTTCTCAGCAAAGCAGGAAATTTCAAACTGTCCATCTACATTGGCAGTCTGTTCGTCATTTTTCTGTGTCCTGCAGAAAGTCTGGTATACTCTTCTATGAAGCAGGAACCCTGAAGGACTATTTGAGTTCAGCAGTCACTTTCCTGTGGGTCCTGCATGTCCAGATTATACAACAACAGTTAAGCAGTACAGGCAAGAGCAGTTTTTTGCCCAAATGGCTAATCTTGCCATGTTGAAAGCAAACTCCATAACAAGTTTCTTTGATGCCCATCTTCCTCTCAGACGTAATTGGTGCTGCCAGGAGCAGACAATTCTCGTTGTCAAGAAAAACCCTAAACCATTTTAAATGCCATTTTCTGAAGGTCTTTGAAAGGTTTGAAGACTATCTCAAATATATTTCTGTATATCTAGAAAACCTAACTTACCTAACTATAAATTCTATTATAAGTAACTATCTATAGTCTGTATTCAATTATGCATTATGTTTTAAAAGATCAGTATAAGCACAATATTTAATCAAGAGGAGAAATATACACATCACAAAATTGACCTTGAATTTGTATCAATAAATGAAAAACAATACCCATACCATAATTCCCCTTTTTACCATTAAAAAGAGATTGGCTTTGATCATTAGCCAATTATAAACAACCCCATTTAAATGAAAACAAAGATTTATTAGCAAGATGGGAATTAGGACATCGCTCATTCCAAACTGCTTCATGCTGGAATGGGGCACTGTTTATACCATGGGGATCATGACAAAATTCAGCAACCTGTATAAGTCCTTATTTTCAGGGTCTGTGAACCTCCATCATCTTAGCTGTCTCAGTTGTTGGAACACCTGGCCCACTGCTTCCGGGGGTCTTGGTTCATCAAACCACAGAAGCCTGGAAGGAATCCTTAGCTTTTCATTTTCTGTAGAAACATAAGTAAAATCTCCTTTCCCAAGTAACATATTCTTAAATTTTGAAGTCAAGGCATTTTCAAAAGATATAAGTTGAATTAATTTAGCCGCATTTATAAGCAAGTGTACTTTATCAGTTGTTCCTTCCTTAGCAATGAAAAAACTGAAAAACACAATAGCTTACAGTATCCAGACTTTCTGTGTGTTTTCCATCTTTACGTGGCTTATTTGTTTATCTATTATTACTCTATTTCTTTTACTTGTATTTCTTTTTCTCTGAGACAGGGTTTCTCTTTGGAAATCCGCCTGCCTCTGCCTCTGCAGCAATTCCTACCGGCGTGAGCCACTACAGCCGGCTTCTCTATTTTCTCTCTCAATCTTACGTATATTTTTAAACACACTGTAAACCTTTAGAGGTTTTGTTCATCCAAGTCTGACTATACTGTAAATCCTTACATTTTTCTGGCAACGTGTCTTATCTGTAAAACCGCGGCTGTTTAAACTGCCGTATTTTCTAAGATGGCAGGCATAAGCGTGATTCCAGCTTACTGCCTCAGTCCATGCTGGCATCCAGCAAAAGATGCCACTTCCAGCTGTACGTACACACCTTTCAATCGTTAGCAGAGTCTCTTAAAACAACCTTGCTGGTTTTTTTTTCCTTTTTATGCCGAGTCAGGAAGACTCCGGTAAGCTAGCCACATGAATCTCGGCTTCTGGCTAGCAAAACAGAGCCTACCTGAGAAAATGCTGCTACCAAAAATCTGCGCTTCTCTCTGTGCTTCTGTTTCTAAAATTCCTTTAAATCTTTTGTTTTTCTACGTGGAAATTCAATCCTACTTCTGACACCATTCTGTAAAGGGAAAACTTTTCCTTGAGAGGAGCCTTCCCGCCAGCCTGGTTCTAGAGCCGCATCAGTCCCAAGTAAACAAACAGGAGGCTATATTAATTATGAAGCTGTTGGCCTTGCTTGTTTCTTACTGGCTACCTCTGACTTAAGTAATTACCCCATAATTGTTAATCTAAGTATTTCTCTTACCAGAGAATGGTTCCGGGCTTCCTACCCCATGGCAGTTAAATGATGAATCTCCTGTGTATCTCCTACCAAGGGTCCTCCTGGACTCCTAGTCCCACCTATCTAGATTCCTATTGGCTCAACCCTGCTTTATTGACAAAAGACTTCCACAACAGTTACTTGGTATTTTGATCCTTTTCAACATTGAAATGACTAATAAAGTGTAACTAAAACATCGTGTATAGGGATTCATTGAAGAGTCTGAAGCATAGCTTTGAAAAATACTAAGGCACATACGAATCACCAAAGAAATATGAAAACAGATTTTTTTTCTGCTGGGAAATTTATTGGAGAAGGTAAAACAACTGAGGGTAAGTACAAGTTTAATAACGATGATGAGGTCTCAGAGAACATGGTGTGCTTGTCTCTGTACTCAGAGGCAGGACGATTTTATACAGATCCTGGTAACACGCCGGTAAAATTTTCAGGACTTAATGCAGGACCCCAAGCACCATTGTCTTTTGGAAAATGGAAAATTTCTACAGTACTCCACGCAAAAATCTTTTTTTGCTGAGGAAACAGAAAATACCAGGATTTAAATAAGGCAGCCAGCAGCATGCAATACAATACACTAATATGAAAATGAATAAATGACACATGGTACATAAGTGTCAGACTTGTATCGGTGACATCACACCAAGCACATTCAATGGCAAACACTGGGAAATACTACTTTTAAGAAGTGTTGATCACAGGACTGTCCTGACAGGCAACTTGGTTCCTTCTACTCTTTGTGTCTTTCTGACCCAACACTGCCAATGTGTTGGCATTTGGTTCCTGAATATATTGTTTCAAGCAAAGCAGGTTTTTCTATCTATAACAAGAGAATCAACTGGATAGACAAAGAGCTAATCAATATGTTCTATATTTTGAAACTAGTCCACAGAAAACTTAAAATAAAGGCAATCATTTATACTTTTTTGACCCTCACAGTTACTTCTAAGAAAAAGACACTGAAAGTCCTGAAGGATCAAGCTTTCAATAGGATTCCAGGGCATGTCATCATCCCTGTCTCAGGAGACTCCAACCTTCTACCATACTGGGCGGCACCACTCACCTGATGGTGGGAGATCAGAGCCTCCTGGGGCTCCATTGAATGCCAGCAAATCCTGGTCCTGTATTCCTGGTTGCTCATCATCATTAGACTCTTCCATTGCTTTGGGCAGAGGATCAGCAAGGGTCTGAATGGCCAGCAGGGCAAGGACAGAGAAGAGAACAAGTGTCTTCATGGCTGAGAGTCACCTGGAGGAAGATGAATAGGAGCCTAGTATGTGGGGATTGAGGGGACAGCCTGCATTTATAGGACTGTCATGAGGAGGTGCAGACCCAAGCTCTGTAGGGAGAGAGAGCATGCACTGATGGGAAATGGAGAGAATGTTGCCCTCTAGATCCCTTTGATGTTCCTCAGTTCTCACAGATGCCTCTGTGTGATGTTGGCTGTGTGCTCACTGAGAGCCCTGACTTCCAGCTGATGATGATGAAAGGGCCTCGTTATCTTCTCCTGCTTCCCACATGCTGGAGTATTTACCTCTCTCTTCTCAGGGGAAAAAAGAGTTGGGTATTTTCCATGTTCATGAGACCATGGAACAAGTGTTTTTTGTGTTCTGAAGTGGGACCCGGCAGTTCTCAGAGAGTGTGGACCCTGGACCCTGCCAGAGTACCTTTAGAATGGACAGTCAGTTCTTTGAGTCATTTGGAGTATTTTCATCCTCATGCAGGAAAACTTTGTGCCACCCTTCTTTAGGGTCCTGTATGGAGAAAATAACATGGCCTGGTGAATGTAGCTAAGTCGGAGGTGAGGGACCAAATTTTTTCTGAGAGAAGCTATAGCAGGTTTTTGTGCAGAAGCCAGTGTGTCCTGAGCATATCTCATGAGTGCATTCCAGCTGCTGCTTCACACTTTGGGAGCCTTCAAATATTGTGCTGTTGGTCATTCTCAGCCTGCGTTTTTTAACTTTCATAAAATATTAAATTACTTCCAATAAACAACAATCAAACATTATAGAGTGTGTCTACTCCTAGAGTTATTGCCTTTCATCTATGAACATCATCCTGTACATGCTCTTATCCACATTTCCTCATCATGTATGCTAAAAGATATTGACTTCCTGATAATTTCAGTTACCATATGGTGTCCTAGTGTGAAAACACCTCGCTAATCTTACATGTTGCTAATTATTGTTCCATTGTAAAAATGTTATTGTTTAGAACTGTGTGCAATTACTAGCAAAGCAATAAGTATACTAATTCACATGCATACATGGATACATTTACCATAACTGCCTCATGGGACATGACCTCTTCAATAGCCTTTTAGACTTAAAAACATATTTTATGTTTCAGATGCATACTCACTATTTTGCTGGTCTTCAGAGGTTGTCACAGCAGCACATAGTAAAACTGCATACACAAACAACCACCATGCTCTTTTGAATTATTTATAATATTGGTATACCTTTCACATTCTTCCTGCCTGCCTTCAGATCGCTACTGGTCACTGAAGTTCATGAGGATCGTGAACCATTAAAATATAACCTTTAAGAAGAATGCCTTTTTAAATTACCTCTATCCAGGTTGTTTTCACTATAGTTTTCATTTACTTGTGATTTTTTCCCTTGTTCTTTTCTTCCCAAGTCCTGGAAGCAGCAGCTATCTCTCTTGAAGAAAGACATCTCATCTGGGCAAGAGAGAGAAGGTAGAGACCAGATTCTTCCCTCCTTGAAGTCAATATGGCCAGTATCCTAATTCAGGATTTGTTGAGTCTTAGCGCATAACTGATCTTGATTTTGTGAATTTACACTCTAAGTACATTTTTATACATGTACTGTGATGCTTGTATAATATTTCTTACTCTCATTCTAGTAGGCAAAAATTGATGTTTCCATATCACACTGGGTTATATTTTTCTAATGAATTGAAGGAAAAGTGTACATTCAAAAATAGTGTGTGCACGTGTATTAGGTCAATTGCTCCATGAATGGAGTGGTTGGCAAATTCATTTTACTTGTTAAAAAAATAATTATTTATTTTTTCATAAGTATACAGATTATGCCTGTGTGCATCTGGGTCTGTTGCCAGTGCACACTAGTATATACAGTCAAATCCACTAGAACTGGAATTACAGACATGTAAGTGCTGTCATGTGGGTACTGGAACTGAACCCGGGTCCTATGGATGTCACCGAATTCTCGTTACCACTGAGACTTCTTTCCAAGCCCACATTTTCCCTGAGTAACTTTCATCTGTTGTTCATTAATTCTGGAATGTATCTCTATGTAACCAGTTGTTAATGTTCTTAATGATTGTCATTTTCTATCCGATTTTTGTTTAATTAAATAAAAGAATATTTCTGTTTTCTCATTTGCTTTAATGATTTAGTAGTATTAGAAAAATTCCTCTCCTACCAATCCAAGAGCATGGGAGATCTTTCCATTTTCTGGTATCCTCTTTGATTTCTTTCTTTAAGGACTCAAAGGATTGCTAGGATCAACATAATAACAATGGCAATTTTTCCAAAAGCAGTCTACAGATTCAATGCAATCCCTATCCAAATTCCATCACAATTCTTCAAGTACCTGGAAAGAACATTAATCAACTTTATATGGAAAAACAAAAGGCCCAGGATAGCCAAAACAACCCTATACAATAAAGGAACTGCGGGAGGCATCACCATACCTGACTTCAAGCTCTATTATAGAGCTATAGTCCTGAAAACAGCTTGGTATTGGCACACAAATAGGCAGGTAGACCAATGGAACCGAATTGAAAACCCTGATGTTAACCCACACACCTATGAACACTTGATTTTTGACAAAGAAGCTAAAACTATACAATGGAAAAAAGAAAGCATCTTCAACAAATGGTGCTGGCATAACTGGGTACTGGTATGCAGAAGACTGCAGATATACCCATGTTTATTGCCTTGTACAAAACTTAACTCCAAATGAATCAAAGATCTCAACATAAATCCAGCCACACTGAAACTTTTAGAAGAGAAAGTGGGAGATACTCTTCAACGAGTTGGTACAGGAGACCACTTCCTAAACATAATACCAGTGGGACAAGCACTGAGATCGGCATTTAACAAATGTGACCTCCTGAAACTCAAAAGCTTCTGTAAGGCAAAGGACACAGTCAACAAGACAAAAAGGCAGTCCACCGAATGGGAAATGATACTCACTAACCCCACATCTGACAGAGGGCTAATCTCCAAAATTCACAAAGAATTCAAGAAGCAAGTCTCCAAAACACCAAAGGATCCAATTAAAAGGAGGGGTACAGAACTAAATAGAGAATTCTCAATAGAGGAGGCTAAAATGGCAAAGAGAAACTTAAGAAAGTGCTCAACATCCTTAGCCATCAGGGAAATACAAATCAAAATAACTCTGAGATACCATCTTACTCCTGTCAGAATGGCTACAATCACAAACAACGAAGACGATTTATGCTGGAGAGGATGTGGAGAGAGGGGAACACTCCTCCACTGCTGGTGGGAGTGCCAACTCGTACAGCCTCTTTGGAAATCAGTATGGAGTTTCCTCAGGAAAATGAGAATTAATCTACCACTAGACCCAGCAATTCCACTCTTAGGCATATATCCAAATGAGGCAAATTCATACAAGGGCATTTGTTCCACTATGTTCATAGCAGCATTATTTGTAATAGCCAGAACCTGGAAGCAACCTAGATGCCCCTCAAATGAAGAGTGGATAGAGAAAATGTGGTACATTTACACAATGGAGTATTACTCAGCAGAAAAAAAACAATGGAATCCTGAAATTTGCAGGCAGATGGATGGCACTGGAAGAAACCATCCTGAGTGAGGTAACCCAGTTGCAAAAAGAGAAACATGTATGTACTCACTCATATATGGATTTTAGACATGGATCAGGATAGAGCCAGTCTGCACTTCCACCGATAGAAAATCTGGGAAACAGGATAAAACCTAAAAGATATGCATATATGCATAGTACCCAAGAGAAGAGGATTGAGACAAGATCCTCTGAATGGATGGGGAACACGGCAAGGGGTGGGAGGGAGTGGGAGCTGGGAAGAAGAGAGGGGGAGAAGAGGAAGAGAGAGTAGGTCATGGGGGAACAGGAAGTTTGAGTGGGTAGGGGTAGAATAGGGGGAAGAGGGAATCATAGGTTAGAAGACAGATCAGGCACCAGAGTGACCTCTAGTGATCTAAAGGGATAACACCAAATGGCAAGCTAAGCAATAGTGGAGATACCACCTGGAATGCCCATTCCTGATAAGGAACTTAATGTCTATAACCATCCGGGAGCCTTCATCCAGTGACTGATGGAAGCAGAGACAAACACACACAATTAAGCACTGAACTGAACCCAAGGAACCCAGTGACAGAGAGAGAGGAGTGATGAGCAAATTGGCAAAGAATGGGCTGGCAAAACCAGCAGAGACAGCTGATCTGAACCGGGGAGATCTCTTGGACCCCGACCGACAGCGGGGAGGCCAGCATGAGACTGATCTGGACCCCCTGAATGTGAGTGTCAGTAAGAAGGCCTGGGCAACCTATGGAGCCATGAGCAGTGGATCAGTGTCTATCCCTGGAATACAAACAGTCATCATGTGGCCATAGCACAAAGAGGGATGCTGTCTCAGCCTGGACTCTTAGGGGAGTGCCTGGACACTACCCTGAGTGAAATGACAGATTTTAGATATCCCCTATTTGGAAGGAATTGGCAATAGGGTGGGAGACTGGGGGGATGGGGAGTGCGGGAGGAGGGGAGGAAGAGGGAACTGGGATTGACATGTAAAACAAGCTATTTAAAATTAAAATCACAAATGATAAAAGAAGAAAAATTCCTCTCATGTGCTGTGATACACACAGTGTTATCTTGCTTACCCAATGCCACAACTGAGAAAGTTGCATCTTCCCAGTGGAGTTGCAGTGTCATTAAAGTTCTGATATTTGGTATCAGATGTGGATATCCAATAAGCAGTTAGAAAGTAGAACTGTGGATGGAGTTGGTGGGTCAGAGTCACTGAAGTCTTGGTGGAGAAAAAAGGATCACTTCATAGTGCACAGCTGTTTCTCCTACACAGCAGTGCACTAGATCTTGTCCAAGTATCACTCATGTTCAAAGATTGCCTCTTTGGAAGTTAACCTTCTATGAGCTGAAATCTCAAACCATGCCGCTGGCTCCCTTGTGTTTATGGAAGGGCGGTTCCCTTCATTCTTCATGGGCACTCATACTACTGACATTCAGGAAGTAAGAAGGATCACAATCTTGAGGATTTGTTTCTTTTAAACTCTCCTGCCCTCTCAATTTGGTGTGGATGTGATCTCTCCTGCACTTGTTTTATGTCACAAACCAGTGTGCAAAGTGTCAACATAACTCAACAGTTTCCCTTAATAATCACCTCAATTTTTTTACCAGTGACCATTTATGTGATTTTTTGGCATGTGATATATGGCAGTAACCTTTTCTTACAGTATTTCTAGTGAGTGTGGGTATTTCACTGGTGGGTTCACATCTAATCCCAGAGGAGGAATTTTGAAAGGGGAAATTGCGGAGAGACCATCTGACAACATATAATGTTCAACCTTGAACTTCTCTCGGATTCAAAGCAGAAAAACCAAAGTGTTCATGGAATTGACATAAATTAGACATCTACAGTGGAGTAGCTATGGGGGAATATAGGCTATGATGAATGCATGGGATTTGGTCAGAGGACTCGAGCCTAATATCTTTTCTCTCTGACTAGGACAATTAACCTCTTCAAAGATTCTTTACAAAGCCACAAAATATTTGTCAATATGAGTACCCTCTGTATTGGGTTTCTTGTCAAAACCTCTTATCAGGATAGATAAAAAAGACCTCAGAAATCCATGGAGATAAGCTAATACAAATATACTGCATATGTTGTATGCTTTGAGAATGCTACCTGGTACATTAAGACTCAAGGCATCAAGAATTCTATAAAGTCACACAAAGTTGCCCTGACTCAATCATGAATGAAAATTTAATATTCCCATCTTATGTAAGAAGTAGTCATGTTCAATAGCAAGCAAATATTTTACCTGATAGTTAACAATGTATATTTGTTAAACTAGCAAGGTTCGTGTTTCTTGTACAAAGGCTTCACAAACTTTATGGCAATATGGTTCTCATTGTTAAAGAGACATCTAACAAAATAAGCAGTTATCCAAGATAAAGTATAAGAGGTTACATGTCCCTACAAAAGAGAGAGTCATGAGTCTCACTTGAGGATGGAAGCCTTGTATGAGCTGAGAAGTGAAGTCTATCAGACATGATAATGATGATGGGAAGAAGGAAAACAGGAAAGTAAACAAAGTAATGTGAAGATGTTTCTGACCAGAAGACTATGAGGTTAGAATGGATGAAGGAATGTAAGTGGAGCTGCACCTTAGGCTGAGGAGATTCCGTGGACCTCGGAGACAAACCTCCCTGTTTTAAAGATGAGTGTTTAGGAACCAGTGAATTCTAGTGGACTCTTATTATGAAGTCAATACAGGACTTCTGTATACAGACTCAGTTTATACTCCTTTCCCTGGGTATTCCTACTCTACAAGGAGACCAGAGTCCCAGTGAGAATCTATAACTGGAGGCTGTCACAGAGTTGGCTGCTTTGAGCCATGAAGCACATGTTGCCCTTTTGACGTTTCTGTTAAAAGTGGGACAATCTGAAAGATCTTGTATAATTTTCTCATGATACCATAGGTTGCTTACTGAAGGTTGTTTGAAGCATCATCATAATAGTTAGTAATCACTACTCACACGTTGGAGGATGTATTGACAATGCCATGTTGGTGCACAAGATGTGATTTCACTGGGGACATGTCTTCTGATCATCACAAACTATAGTAATTCTCAATCAGTATATGAAATGACAGTTTGTTTCCTTGACATTTTGTCTCTTGAGTAGACTTTCTCTCTGTTTTTCATTTCAGTTCTCATATATGAATTCTTTGGCATGCCTTTTTCAGGTGTCTTCTTTCATTCTCTCATAATGAGATTGCTTCAGAAGAAATCGGTGAGCCTATTGCATGTGGGAAGACTTTGTGATTGTTTCAAATATAAAATAAGGCAAAAATAAGAGATAAGAGTCACATAACTAGGCAGGTAGGATCATTTGAGCTCATTTATTTCAATTTCTATTTGGACCCTGTGTCCTCTTTGCAATTGGTACTAACTGGAGTCAGAGTTTTGTTTAAAACAATTTCATTTAGGTGTCAGACACTTACATTACAAACACTCTTGTCTCACAGACAGCATTGTGTGGCATCAGCATAAACTTTCCAGGTTCAAAGTGAGAAGTACTTTAATTATGCTCCATTCTTGGAAACAGATTAAGAAGGTTGTGTGAGCCTTTATATGTATCCACAAGTTTCTGATTCAGTCAAGTCAACTGAAGACGACTCCCACAATGTTGAGAAAAGTCTTGGTTAAACCTAGATATGCAGAGAGTATATAAGGCAATGATTGAAGGAATTGCCAGGGAGTCACAGGGAAACCTACAAGATCTTGAAGTATCCATATTTGTCATGTTGGCTTAATGATGGTCATGATCAACCGTCGCCATTGTACTATGGATGGAAAGAGTGAACATATATGACTTTATATGCATTACTGGGATAATGCAATGTTTCTGCTTCAAGATCTGGAGTCAAACCGATTGCTGCTTCTAGGTTAGATGGTATATTCATATGTATTTTTACTATACATGTATACATATTATAATATTTATTGATATTTGCTTAGTTATTATAAAAGCACAGAAATCACTGAATTCTATAAACTGGAAAAGGAACTCAAAGCTTACAAATGAATTCAGAGATAGTGTATACCATGAAAAATTTAAGGGAAGAGAAAATTTTGACATGCTTCTTTGTTTTTATTCATTTTGTACAACATGTGTACTGGGAGAAAGGTAACAGTTCAGTACAAAGAAGTGTCCTGGTGAATCCTGTTGGACAGTCTTTCTGCCTGCTCATTAAAACTTCAGCACTTGCTAAGGAGACAGTGGTTCTCAGAAAAGATAGGATATTAGGACTGTATTAACCTGAAGCCTAAAGTGGTAGTTTTTCTTGGCAAGTAGGAAATGTCTTTGAGAAGCAATTGAATCTCCAAGGAGGCAGAGACAAGAGGTAAGAGAGAAATGTAGCTGGATCATCAGCACCCGGTTCTTTCTTATACTTTGTGTCTACACCCTGGGATCAGCTTTAAAATTGTTAGTATTGGAGCTAGTATTTTGTAAGTAAAACCTAAACTATTGATTCATTTACAAAAGTGTCCTTAAAGGTACTGATCCTTGATATCCAGAGTTCAGCCAGAGTCTCATAGCAAATTATATAAGAATGTAAACATAATGCATGCCATGTATTGGAGGTAAAGGAGAAGAACCATTGCAGTGGTGATCAGAGACCACTCTTTTGCCTCATTACAATTTTATCATGTTGTTCCTGGTCTCCGTGTTCAGTCGCAGCAGAATAAGTAGCTTTACTGATGCTTGGTGCAGAAGCCACTGACAGGTTCTAGTATTTTGCAGGATCATCTTATACAGTAGTAACAGTAGTATGTCAAGGTCATTCTTGAGGCTGTACATCACAGAGAGAATAGAGATTTAATTTGTGTGTTGGCAGGATGGGATAAAATACAGTCCTATGAGCCTGTACGATATACATGGCCTTGTTTTGTTGGCAAAATTACAGCCACTATCACTGTCAACAGAACACTGTTGGTTGGATAGCAAACTGGTGCAGGAACTATAGAAATCAGTGTGGAGTGTTCTCAAAAGACCATAAGGAAATCTTCATGTGGCAAAGCAGTCCATTCTATGGCAAATGCCCAAAGAACCTGCCTCCTACTACACAGACACTGTTCCTCAGTCATGATCATTGCTGAGTTATTCACACTAGCTAGAAAATGGAAACAACATAAATGTCCTTCAATTGAAGAACGGATCGTGGTAATGTGAGACATGTTTCGAGGGGTAGTCCTATCAAACGGACAGTAGAGTTGACAGACAATAGAAGTAGCTTGATCAGAATCTCTGAGACGTTACTTGGTATTTTGATCCTTTTCAACATTGAAATGACTAATAAAATGTAACTAAAACATGGTGTATAGGGATTTATTGAAGAGTCTGTAACATAGCTTTGAAAAATACTAAGGCACATACAAAATACCAAAGAAACATGAAAACAGATTGTTTTCTGCTGGGAAATTTATTGGAGAAGGGAAAACAACTGAGGGTAAGTACAAGGTTAATGACTGATGATGAGGTCTCAGAGAACATGGTGTGCTTGTCTCTGGACTCAGAGGCAGGACGATTTTATACAGATCCTGGTAACACGCCAGTAAAATTTTCAGGACTTAATGCAGGCCTGCAAGCACAATTGTCTTTTGGAAAATGGTAAATTTCTACAGTACTCCAGGCACCAATCTTTTTTTGCTGAGGAAACAGAAAACACCAGGTTTAAAATAAGGCAGCCAGCAGCATGCAATACAATACACTAATATGAAAATGAATAAATGACACATGGTACAGAAGCGTCAGGCTTGTATCGGTGACATCTCACCAAGCACATTCAACTGCAAACATTAGGGAAAACAACTTTTAAGAAGTGTTGATCACAGGACTGTCCTGACAGGTATCTTGTTTCCTTCTACTATTTGTGTCTTTCTGACCCACCACTGCCAATATGTTGGCATTTGGTTCCTAAATATATTGTTTCAAGAAAAGCAGGTTTTTCTATCTATAACAAGAGTATCAACTGGATAGACAAAGAGCTAATCAACATGTTCTATGTTTTGAAACTATTCCACAGAAAACTTAAAAGAACGGCAATCATTTATACTTTTTTGACCCTCGCAGTTACTTCTATGAATAATACACTGAAGCTCCTAGAGGATCAAGCCACATACTTTCCTAAATCACAAGCTCCCCATAGGATTCTAGGACACCTCATCACCCCTGTCTCAGGAGACTCTAACCTACTACCATACTGGGCGTCACCACTCACCTGATGGTGGGAGATCAGAGCCTCCTGGGACTCCATTGAAGGCCAGCAAATCCTGGTCCTGTATTCAGGATTTGCTCCAAAATTCTTCTTTCCCCTGTATAAAAAGAGATTTCCAAGCCTTCCAACCTCTGAGTTGGAAAGAAGGAGTCATGGTAGCTTCTGTGAACTCACATCTGCCCTGATGTTTAAAAGATCTCTGAATTCATAGACTTCTGACTCCCTGGAGCAGTCTCTTCCCTCCTCTTGGAATGACTGCTTAGAATTAATGTGATAACATTAAAAGTTCTGCACGCTAGGGGGCGATGCCTGCATTCTGAGAAGCCCCTGAGAACTCAATGGGAAAAGAATAGCTCTGCCTCCTGCCGGCCATGGCCTTGCCATCTGTCCGTTTTCCTCTGGGAGCTGGTCCTCCTTTCATGGAATAGTGTAGATTCTTGGTCTACACTGTATTTGGGGCTCAGAGAACCACACATTGATGGTCAGCCCTACTATCCAGAGTCCACCTTATTGTCTGTGGGAAGCAGGCTAGGGCTTTTGCACAGCAGTGCCATCATCTGGCCATGATTTGCCATTGCAGTGGGGAAATTAGGTCAGTGCTTTAAGCTACTGAGGAGAGGGGTGGTGCTGGAGCTTGTTCTCAAAAGAGACTTAAAGTGTGGCTGAAATTCTTGTCCTTCATCAGTCTTCACTGTGGAGTTAAATACGCGGCAAGTGGAGGAGATGCTATGGAGGAATGGAGTCATGTGAAGAGAATTCTGGTTACCTGTGTGATAACTTCCAAAAACAAGAAAGAATCTTGTGATGCCAGTACCTTCATAACAGGGAACTGTCTTTGGAATTCGTTTGGTGCCCTTCCCAGGTGTAGTGGGACATAATGAGTTTACTTCATATAAGACCTTAATTGCTTTCTGCTATTACTGAATTAAACTTGTAATCTCTGCTTTAAATTGCTGTATGGAAAAATATATTTTGACACGTGTGCCTTCTCCTTTGATTGTGAACAGCTTGTAATCATGAGAAATTTATTCATATGGCCTTCCTTATCTTTGAGAGTATAAATTGTCTGGGACTCTGAATAAAGTTGGCTGTGACATGAGACTTGAGTCTGCCTCCCAGATCCACTGATGACTAGTCTGTATGCCCCCATTGCTTAATCCCATGCCAGCCTTGACAGTCATTCCAATCTTCTTTGCACAGTACAATGACATCCTAATTTCAGGAGAGAATCAGTTCCTGAGGAGAGTACATCACCCCTTATCCTCAAAAAATGGCTGGAATTTTAGGTCCATTCTACCTGAAAAAGTCACTTCCATTCTCTCTCTGACAAAAGGACAAATGGCTACCTGTGATGTCTATTGTCACACCAGGGCCCATGCTGGCCTCCAGACTCCCTCAGTATCACTAATATATATATAAATGAAGCTTGTAAAAGTGTTAGTTAAAATGGAGGCTGGGACAGGATTGAATGGTTTACTCCTTGGTTATCAAATTTTACCTGGTATAGCAGATGTTACTCTGCTCTCTATTTTTGCTACATACATTCTGATGTTCATTGGTGTGTGTCAAGGGCAACCTGTATAAACACTTAAATCAAATTTTCAAGATTCGACTCATTTTTCTCCTGCCAGTGGGCATGGGTTGGGCTACTAAACTGTAATTATGTGATCTAATAAAGAGAATTGTCTCTGTTAAAATATTAACCATACAGGCTCAGTATCACTTGTATCTCAACAAGAACCAATGGATTCTTCATGATATCTGGAGGCAAAGGGTAACGTGAACCTGATCTAGATGCCAGCTCTGAGAGAAAAATGAGGGCTCATGAGGCCTGAGTGGTGGTGGCCCATTCTTTAATCCCAGCACTTGTGAGGCAGATGCATGCTGATCTCTGGTAGTTGAAGACCAGCCTGCCAACTACAAGAGCTAGTTCCAGGACAGCCTCTAAAGACACTGAGAAACCCTGCCTTGAAACACCTCCCCACCAAAAAAAATTAAGTCATAGCAAGTAATCCCTGAGTTAAATGACCTGAGTAGTTCTCTCAGAACTAAGGAAACTCACTCCATAAGAGTACATCATGACCTTTGCCTTTAAAGGCCACCTTCCTCTTTTAGCTGGGTGTCAGTTCCATATCCAAACATGGGAACCAAGGATAGTTACTGCTTCAATAAAAATTCAGTTAATTTCCATTTAAACTGAGTCTGGGGTCTCTTAATGTTTTCTACATATTTTGCCCTGGAGTTAGGATGTTTCCTAAAAAGACTTTGAGATAAGATACTGATACTTGAACCCGAGTCTTTACAAAGACACAAACCAACTATCAATGAAATAGTAAGAAGTAAATATTAATGGCAAAAGTAAGAATTTTCTACAAGGAACTTTGAGAGGAAAGTAAATTGACAACACCAAATTAACAATTAACTTGTAAATGAAGCAAATAATGAATTTACTGTTTTTCTACTTTCCTTACATAACACAGACCTGAGTCTCATGATGTCACTGACACAGATCATTATTCTTCTGCTGAGCATTTTTTTATGTGCAATGTTCGTTAGCTGGTGATGATCCATGCCTTATTTCTAGGGAGGCGTAGGCAGATAGAGCTCTGAATTTGAAGCCAACCTTATCTACAGAACAGGTTCTAGGATATCCTGGAAAACACAAACACACACACACAACACACACACACACACACACACACACACATATGCAAACCTGAATTGAGAAAAAGATTACACTGTTAGGCTTAGAGACATGGACACCAACAGGCTCTAATAATAAGTTTACTACACAGCAGTGGAGGATCTGAGAGAAGCAACTTCTGAGCTATTGGGTCTGTTATTCTGGCTACATCACAGCAAGCAGCTTGATCAACTCTGCTGGTAGGAATGACATGTAGAGGAGCTATTGTTCTTTCCAGGATGCGAGAATTTGTCTTACTGCCTGATATCTATGTCAAACTAGTGTGCCTGCTGGGATTAAAGGTGTGTGCCACCGCTGCGTGGTCTCCATGATTAACAAGCATGGCTGGATGTGACCTCTGAACTTAAGGGAAACTTTGTTAGATTGTAAAAATTTATCATTTACTATTTATCAAAACCCACATTTTTCAGTGTCTGAGTGTCTCGTGGTTTTTCTTTTGTTTTGTTTATTCAATTTATTTTTGTTTGTTTGTTTTATTTCCCTGCTGTGTTTTTAAGACAGAGAGAAGGCATCAAGTGGGAGTGGTGTAGAGGATCTGTGAGGGGATTCAAGAAGGGAAAACATTGATCAGAATATATTCTAGGAAAAGAATGATTTTAATAAAAACATCAGAAGCAAATAAAAGAAATGTTTATGCTGTGTATAAAGGAAATGCAAGAAGGAACATGTACTGAAATCTGTTGTCATCATGGGATTCTGCACTTGTGTGAGCACCAGTGTGAATGTTTGCAAAGCACAGGGAAAACATGACATCCTGAGGTCAGAAATTAGTCAGGTCAGGATTACAGGTAACAGTCCAGGGTCAACTCTGGCACTGCATTTATAGATTTATGTGTTGGCTGAATATTGAAAGAAGGTTGTATCTTAGGAGTCTCGAGAAGAAGCCGGAATAGTTTTGAAAATGACTGTGGTGTCCCCGAAATCACTTTACAATCTCTGACTCATCAGTGTCATTTCCCTTCCTGTTTCCTGTGCACTTGCTGGACACATACACATGAAGTTTCTGTCAGAGTGAACAAGTTCATTAAACACTGTTTGGAGAAAAAAGACCTTGTCAGGACATGATGTAAAAGCCATGTGTTTATGTCAGGATACCACTAACACAGAAGATGCTAGCATTAGACTTTTCTCCTCAAGAGTCCCTAATGACTATCTGTGCTCACAGCAGCCTCCATGATGCTGGTCTGTGTGTTCAGTGACAGCCCTCCCTTAGAGCTTACAATGATGAAGGAGCCTGTTATGTTCTGTTCTTTTCCATCTGCTTGATTATGTACCTTTCAGAGCTCAGGGAAAATGGTGGGTATTTTCCAAGTCTGTAAGCTTATGAATCAATGAGGTTTCTTTGGTCTGAAGTGGGAGCCTACTGTTTACAGAAAGTGTGGACCCTGGACCAGACCTGAATACCTGTGTATTGTAAAGTCATTTCTTTGAGTTATTTGGGGTACTATCACCCTCATGAAGGAAGAATAAGTGAATCCCTTCCTTTGCAGTCATTGCAGAGACAGTAAGATGGCCCTGGTGAATCTGGCTCAAGAGGAACTGAGGGATAGAATTGGTCAGAGTGAACCTAGAGCCGCTTCTTGTGAAGAAGCTGTTGTGACCTGAACTCATCTTATGAGTGCATTCTGGGTGCCTTTTCACACCTTGGTGGCCATCAAATGATGTACTTTGGTTCAGATTTGAGATCCTAGTCATTTTATTCATATGAGACAAGATTTATGGTATAATAAACCAAATCACACATTAAAGAGTGATGCAAGCTGTTTCTTATCCTCTGCCACTGGAGGAAATGCTCTTCCTTGTGGTCCATGAAACCACCAGTATTCACTAGGACACTTCTCTGTAGCGAACTGTTACATTTTCCCCAGTATACAAGTTGTAAAAAATGAAGAAAAATAAAGAAGCATATCAAAATTTTCTCTCCAAATCAAAGAAATTAGCAACAAATGGTCATTAATATCCCTCAATATTAATGGCCTTAACTCACACATAAAAAAGACACAGGCTAGTAGAATGGATTCAAAGACAGAACCGTTCCTTCTGCTGCAAGAAACACACCTTACCCTCAAAGACAGACATTACCTGAGAGTTAAAGGTTTGGAAAAGGTTTTCCAATCCAATGGACCCAAGAAACAAGCAGGGGTAGCAATCCTAATATCTAACATATTAGACCTTAAAATAAAAACAATCAAAACAGATGAAGAAGATCATTACACACTCATCACATGTGAAATCCACCAAAATGAAGTTTCTATACTGAACATCTATGCCGCAAGCACAAAGGCATCCACGTTCGTAAAAGAAACACTACTGCAACTTAAATCTCATCTAAAGCCCCACACACTTATACTGGGAGATTTCAACACCCAACTCTCACCACTAGACAGGAATACCAGACAGAAACTCAACAAAGAAGCAAAGGGTCTAATAGAAGTAATAACCCCACTGGGATTAACAAACATATACAGAATATTTCATCCACATAAAAAAGAATAAAACTTCTTCTCACCACCACATAGAACCTTCTCAAAAATCAATCACATAGTTGGCAAATATCAAACCTCAGCAGCTACAAAAAAACTGGAATAACTCCATGCATCTTATCAGACTACCATGTGTTAAAATTTGAATTCAACAACAACACAAATTGCAAAAACCTGACAAACTAATGGAAATTGAATAATGCACAACTGCCCCATTCCTGGATCAAAGAAGAAATAAAAAAAGAAATTAAAGACTTTCTAGAATTCAATGAGAATGAAGACACAACATACCCAAACCTATGGACACTTTGAAAGCAATGCTACAGGAGAAGTTCATAGCACTAAGTGCCCACATGAAGAAACTGGAGAATGGTTATGCTAGAGAATTAACAGCACAGCTGTAAGCTCTAGAACACAAAGAAGCAAACTCCCCCAGGAGGAGTAGGTGCCAGGAAATAATCAAATTGAGGGCTGAAATCAATAAAGTAGAAACTAGGAAAACAATATAAAGAATCAATGCAACAAAGAGTTGGCTCTTTGAGAAAATCAACAAGATAGACAAACCTTTGTCCAAACTTACCAAACAACAGAGCGTGAACATGCAAATTAACAAAATCAGAAATGAAAAGGGGGACATAACAACAGACTCTGAGGAAATTCAGAGAATCATCAGGTCATACTTTGAAAACCTGTACTCCAAAAAATTCGAAAAATACACAAGATCTTTCAAAATGTCTCACTTTTCACAGAAACTTCAAAAGGACAACATGTGCGTAATGGCTCATAGCAGCCAACTCTGTGGCAGCCTCCAGTTATGGATTATAACTGGGACTCTGGCCTCCTTGTAGAGTAGGAACACACAGGGAAAGGTGTGTAAAATGAGTCTGTAATCAGAAGGTTTGTCTATCTTGTTGATTTTCTCAAAGATCCAACTCTTTGTTCTCGGCAACAGGATTTCTACAGCCTGGCCAAAAGCTTGTCTGTGGATCTCTGTATCTGCTCCATCAGATACTGGACAAAGGCTGTCTGTTGACTTAGGGTAGTCATCTTTATTGCCTGGCCTCACTGGGACTGTAGATTTTAGCATGTGCTAGTCTTTCTAATGCTGTTTCACCTTGTGTCTGTAGAGCTGATACAAATCTAGGGCTTCATGAACAAATATATGATTTTGGCCTGTACAGAGAATTCCTAAACTTAATAGTGAGAATTTTGACATCTTTTGGAATTTAGATCACTGCTTATAATGTGGGGCTTGCACAGCATAGATTTCTGACTGAGATTTAATAAGTGATGTCAGTAAGTATAAAGGAGCACAAAAGAAATGTGTGACTCACAAATCATGCATTATACTTGGTGAAGGTGACTAGAATGAATTTGCAATGAATGTGTAGAGAAGGATTTGAAATCTAGTTCACAGTGTGCCTCCTCAGGACCTGGTAGACAACCATTAGAGTTATTTAAGACATTCAGTGGAGAATGGATGCTGTACAAAAGTGACACTGTGCGTTAGTTCTGATGTGTGTCTGTAGAGTTTCTAATGGTGTATCCTGTGTGATTGATATGTGTCCACTATGAAATTCTCTGCAGGGATATGTTGAAACCCTTTTTGGCGACTAGATTAGGATCAGCAGTTACCTAGAGAAACATGGGCTAAATACTCAAGGGAGTGTTGAGAAATAGTGTATTCTGGTCCCACAGGTTGGACTTATAACAGACAGAGAGAGGCAGTATATGGTCTCAGAAACTGATTTGTTCAAAGGCAATATACCTAAACCAATAGTGGCCATCCTTAAGAGCTGTGTTAGACTCAGCAGGACGAAATGGATGGAGATGCACCTGCTTCAACCACACAGCACCTAGGAGGGTAAACAGTGCTTTAAGAGGTCCTGAAATCCTGTGGCATGTGCATCAGAATGCAGCCTTATACAGGTCTTCAAGAGCATATTTTTATTAATTTCCTTACCTGTAACAAAATCTCACTGATGTCACCATATTATAGGGTTGCTTCATATTTTCTAATTACTACATGTTCTTCTAGTCTGAATGCTTACATCTTATTGAAATTCATGTGTATAAATATTATTCTTAAGATTAGGAACTAATCAGTGGGGTTTTCTTTTAGAAGATGAGGTTAAAAGGTACCATACCCCATTAATCAGATAGTTCATTTATAATAGATGCTGGGGGAACTGACTTGTTGCTCTTATCTGGAGGAACATTGCCTTAAAATATCTTTTATCATTCAGGATGTGGGTTACCACCACACAGTAAATTATTGAAGCCTTCAACTTAGACTTCATAGCCTCCATAATTGTGGGAAATTGGTAGCATCTGGTGAATTAATAGGAGTACACATGTTGTGTCATACAAGTCAAGAAGGACTACGGAACATGTTAACACTAGAAACTTTTTGTCAAACTTTGAGGAATTCCTAGTCTACTTGAGGAACCCACAGGAGAAGAACTGAGGCCTATCATAATGCTAGACCAGAAATACTTATACTCAGCTATCTCATCCATTAATGGTTTAGGTTATACTGTTTGCAAGTACCCATTATAAAAACCCACTCAGCTTCAAGCAGTGGCAACTGTTTGATGATTCCCCCATCCAGAGCCAGGATGGATAGCTGCAGTCTGCACATCTTGTCTCAGTCCACAATCACACTGAGTGTTGTCTTATAACCATTACCACTCATTTATTACACTACAGACTTCTTTTGCAATGAACTATCCAAATGCCAAACCACTTATCCTTCTGCCAAACGGGTTGAACCATTGTGCACATGGTACAGTTGAGTTAGAATACTTGGGTATGCTGTATGGAATACTTTTCTTACTGTAATGGTTTCTTTCTCAGTAGTAGAAAAGCAGAGTATGTGCATGTCCATAGTGAGAGGTCCTGTGACCTGTATAGAATATTCTATACATCAAAGTTATGCATTTCAGTGTATGTTTATGTGGGACTTTAGCTTTTCATTTAATCCCAAGCATTACACATAACAAATAAGAATTAAGAGGCACATGTTCTAAACTCTTCAGGATGCTTCAAAGAACAGATTTTTTAATCATATTTTATCTAAATTTCTGCAATTGGAAAATGGGTAAGTATATAACACAAGTGTGGTTTAGGCCTCTTCCCTTGAGGAGAAGTTTAGTGGGAGATGTGTGGACTTAGTGATTGCTACAACATGAGGGGAACCAGAAAATGTATGTTTGCTTGCTTTAAACTAGGAAGTATAGCTACTAAATTTCCACTGATTTGCCATTTCCCCTGCCATCATACCAGAGGTATCAGAAAAAGAAGAACAGAGAAAGGCCAGGACAACACTCTAATTCCTTTGAGCAACCAGTTTCTCTTGTTAGGATTCCAACTTACATTTCTCAGGAATTTGAGTAAAAATTCTGCTTCAGCCTGAGGTGGTCGCTGAAACTTGAATCCAAAACTCTAATTGGGACACATGTGAATAAACATCAATCCTACTGCAGAGCCTTTCCAAGAAAGAGCTGGTGACAGCTGTTCTGAGTGTAGTATGGGCAACATAGTTTCAGCTATTTCTAGGGCCCTACTTTCTTGAGTCTAATTATCAAATAACCAGAGCCTACCATATCATGAGTCTTGAAGACAGAGGGATATGTTTTAAACTGGGATTTTTAGGTGGATATCCCAAGAGGGTGAATCCAGGCAATGTCAAATATGTGGGCATGGGGTCATTGGTTATAGGGTTGAAGAGAATGAGGCAGTAATTTTAACCTAGGGTGTCAAGTACTAGGAATGTCCTGGTGAACCTCTGGATCACATTAGAATGGTGAACGTTTTCCTCTAACCTGTAAATTTCTGAAGTGATCTGTGGATCTTTCTGTGGCAAAGGAAAGTTCCTGAAGATAAGAACAATATATTTTCTCAAAGCCTTACATTCTCTTTCTGGATGTAGAATGAGATCAGGAAAACAAATTTTGAAATATAAATGAAAATAATTTGGAGTGTACATAAATGTTTAATACTGTATATTATTGTTAAGAGATGTCATTGTCTTTCATGTACCAGAGTGGATGAATTGATAAAGAGTATGTGGTATACACATGTTGTGTTTGCATATGTGCACATGGAAAACTCTTCAACCATAAAATCGTGGAATTTTTCAATACTTGAGTTGATCCAAGAGGAAACATAATGTGTAAAGGCCAGATGCAGAAAGGGAGGACAACATGTTCTCACATGTACTAGACAAAAATCAAGACAATGAAAACTTAGAATAGAATCCTTCTTACTGGAGACTGGCAAGGTCTGACGATGCTGAGGTATTGTTGGTCAGTGAATACAGAATGACAATTAGGCAGAAGCCATACTATTACACAATAACATGATTGGAAACAATAATTAATTATGTATTTAAAATACCTAAGACAGTAGAATTTAAGTGTATTTTACCACAAAGAAGTGATAAATGTCTGAGGTGACATACATTCTAATTCCACAATGTAATAATTTCACAGAGTGTATATACAGGTATCAACCCTACCATTGTGCATATCAACTTTTCACCATTATCATAGGCTAGTTTAAACACAATGAAGTCTTCCATTTTAAAGAATATTTCACCCGAAACTTCTAACGTGGCTAGAAAAAACACATGAGATTATATCATCCTGGGTCAAGAATATTCAATAGGGAGAGGGTTTGGAAGGAACTTCTGGGAACAAAGGTAAGAGAGGCTTTCAGCTCTGTGAGCTGGTGCAGAAGCCATGGAGAAGGATAGTGGGGAGGTTGCTCAAACCGATTGTGCCATTTGTGTTCTGATTGACAGTGAGTGGCATCATGCTAACTCTACCTGAACACAGATGACCTACTTCCTTAGATAAGTCCATTTCAAAAAGATGACCACGTGTTTATATAAACCCTTAAATTTATTTTGCCAGGGCATGAGTTAATTATTTAAGATGAAATGTCTTGTGGGACTTTGGTAATTGCATAGTATGTTTGCAATGCACTAATCATTATTCTGTGATTTTTGAGACTACAAAAATTGTGCTGGCTAGGGTTACAATTTCTCTATTAATTCATTTGGTACAGTTGATGTCTGTCTCATCCCAACACATATTGTTAGAACAACTACCATAGGACATGCTTCTAGCATCCTTTCTAACTCACAGAGCAATGCAGTACTCTATTCTCACAGTATGCCTTCTTCCATATTGAATGCCCTCCAGAATGTCTGCTGTGAACCCACATTATGTGTGCTACTGGAGTGTGCAGTCTAAGAGTTCACTACTTCTGTCTTTCTATCAGGTATCAGATATAACTCGTTTGAGACATGTGCAATGTTCTAGAATCTGAGCCTTAACACCCTGTAGAAACACTGGAGCCTCTAGGCTGGAAGGAGACCTGATTTCTGATGTTTTTTCTCTCTTGAATCAGTAACAGGATGCAATAGCCCATGTAAATTGGAAGGTATCTCACTTTAGTGTATATTACACTGAACACTTGAAATATTAGGTACTATTCAATCACTGTGTGAACAGGATTTCTATGTAGAAAATACATCTTTTCCTGTGCAAGCGAAGGTGCCACAGATATTGTGCACATCATGAAGTAGAATGCCATGGTTTTCTTCCTATCATTTCTCTATCTATACTAACTTTTTCTAGTAACAGTTCCTCTATGGAACCGGAAACAACCATGGGCTTAGTAGGAAGACACCACACTCTTCCTGCCTGCTCATTAAAACTTCAACACTTGCGAAGAAAACAGTGGTTCTCAGAAAAGGTGGGATATTATGACTGTATTAACCTGAAGCCTAAAGTGGTAGTTTTTCTTGGCAAGTAGGAAATGTCTTTGAGAAGCAATTGAATCTCCATGGAGGCAGAGAAAAGAGGTAAGAGATAAATGTAGCTGGATCATCAGCACCCTGTACTTTTTTATACTTTGTGTCTACACCCTGGGATCAGCTTTAAAATTGTTAGTATTGGAGCTGTTATTTTGTAAGTAAAACCTAAACTATTTGATCATTTACAAAAGTATCCTTTAAGGTACCAATTCTTGATATCCACAGTTAGGTCTGAGCCTCATCGCAAATTCTATAAGAATGCAAACAAAATGCAAGCCATGTATTGGAGGTAAAGGAGAAGCACAGTTGCAGCAGTGATCAGAGACCTCTCTTTGTCCTCACTATAAGGTCACCATGTTGTTCCTGGTCTCCGTATTCAGTGACAGCAGAACAAGTAGCTTTACTGATGCTTGGTGCAGAAGCCACTGAACCATTCCAGTATTTTGCAGGATCATCTTGTACAGTAGTATGTCAAGGGCATTCTTGAGGCTGGACCTCACAGAGAGAATAGAGAGTTATTTTGGTTGTTGGCAGGATGGGATAATATACAGTCCTATGAGCCTGTATGATATACATGGCCTTGTTTAGTTGGCAATATTACAGCCAGCATCATTATCTACAGAACACTGTTGGTGGGATAGCAAACTGGTGCAGGAACTATGGAAATCAGTGTGGAGTGTTCTCAAAAGACCATAAGGAAATCTTCATGTGGCACAGCAGTCCACTCTATGGCAAATGCCCAAAGAACCTGCATCCTACTACACAGACACTGTTCCTCAGTCATGTTCATTGCTGAGTTATTCACACTAGCTAGAAAATGGAAACAACATAAATGTCCTTCAATTGAAGAACGGATCGTGGTAATGTGAGACATGTTTCGAGGGGTAGTCCTATCAAACGGACAGTAGAGTTGACAGACAATAGAAGTAGCTTGATCAGAATCTCTGAGACGTTACTTGGTATTTTGATCCTTTTCAACATTGAAATGACTAATAAAGTGTAACTAAAACATGGTGTATAGGGATTCATTAAAGAGTCTGTAGCATAGCTTTGAAAAATATCAAGTCACATACAAATCACCAAAGAAACATGAAAACAGATTTTTTTCTGCTGGGAAATTTATTGGAGAAGGGAAAACAACTGAGGATAAGTACAAGTTTAATGATTGATAATGAGGTCTCAGAGAACATGGTGTGCTTGTCTCTGGACTCAGATGCAGGAAGAATTTATACAGATCCTGGTAAGACGTCAGTAAAATTTTCAGGACTTAATGCAGGTCGTCATGCACCATGCTCTTTTCCAAAAGAGAAAATTTCTACAGTACTCCACGCACAAATCTTTTTTTGCTGAGGAAACAGAAAACACCAATTTTAAATAAGGCAGCCAGCAGCATGCAATGGAGTACACTAATTTGAAAATGAATGAATGACGCATGGTACAGAAGCGACATGTTTGTATGGGTGACATCACACCAAGCATATTCAACTGCAAACATTGGGAAATACTACTTTTAAGAAGTGTTGATCACAGAACTGTCCTGACAGGCATCTTGGTTCCTTCTACTTTTTGTGTCTTTCTGACCCAACACTGCCAATGTGTTGGCATTTGGTTCCTAAATATATTGTTTCAAGAAAAGCAGGTTTTTCTATCTATAACAAGAGTATCAACTGGAAAGACAAAGAGCTAATCAACATGTTCTATATTTTGAAACTAGTCCACAGAAAACTTAAAAGAATGGAAATCATTTATACTTTTTTGACCCTCGCAGTTACTTCTATGAATAAGACACTGAAGGTCCTAGAGGATCAAGTGACATATTTTCACAAGCTCCCCATAGGATTCCAGGACACCTCATCACCCCGTCTCAGGAGACTCTAACCTACTACCACACTGGGCGTCACCACTCACCTGATGGTGGGAGATCAGAGCCTCCTGGGACTCCATTGAAGGTGGGCACATCCTGGTCCTGTATTCCTGGTTGCTCCTCATCATTAGACTCTTCCGTTGCTTTGGGCAATGGATTAGCAAGGTTCTGAATGGCCAGCAGGGCAAGGACAGAGAAGAGAACAAGTGTCTTCATGGCTGAGAGTCACCTGGAGGAAGATGAATAGGAGCCTAGTATGTGGGGACTGAGGGGACAGCCTGCATTTATAGGACTGTCATGAGGAGGTGCAAACCCAAGCTCTGTAGGGAGAGAGAGCATGTACTGATTGGAACTGGAGAGACTGTTGCCCTCTAGATCCCTTTGATGTTCCTCAGTTCTCACAGCTGCCGCCATGATGTTGGCTGTGTGCTCACTGACAGCCCTGCCTTCCAGCTGATGATGATTAAGGGGCCTAGTTATCTTGTCCTGCTTCCCATCTGCTTGAGTATTTACCTTTCTGTTCTCAGGGAAAAAAGGAGTTGGGTATTTTCCAAGTTCCATGGAACAAGTGTTTTTGTGTTCTGAAGTGGGAGCCGGCACTTCTCAGAGAGTGTGGACCATGGACCCCGCCAAAGTACCTTTAGATTGGACAGTCAGTTCTTTGATTAATTGGAGTATTTTCATCCGCATGAAGGAAAATTTTGTGCCTCCCTTCTTTAGGGTCCTGTATGGAGAAAATAACATGGCCTGGTGAATCTAGCTCAGTAGGAGGTGAGGGACCGAATTTTTCTGAATGAAGCTATAGCAGGTTTTTGTGCAGAAGCCAGTGTGTCCTGAGCATATCTCATGAGTGCATTCCAGCTGCTGCTTCACACTTTGGGAGCCAGCAAATATTGTGCTGTTGGTCATTCTCAGACTGCATTTTTTAACTTTCATAAAATATTAAGTTACTTCCAATAAATAACAATCAAACATTATAGAGTGTGTCTACTCTTAGAGTTACTGCCTTTCATCTATGAACATTGGCCTGTACATGTTCTTATACACATTTCCTCATCATGTATGCTAAAAGATAGTGACTTCCTGATAATTTCAGTTACCATATGGTGTCCCAGTGTGAAAACAGCTCGCTAGTCTTACATGTTGCTAATTATTGTTCCATTGTAATAATGTTATTGTTTACAACTCTGTGCAATTACTAGCAAAGCCATGAGTATACTAATTCACAAGCATATATGTATATGTTTATCATATTGCCTCATGGGACATGACCTCTTCAATAGCCTTTTACGCTTATAATTCTGAGTCAAAAAACATATCTTATATTTCATACACCTACGCACTATTTTGCTGATCATCAGAGGTTGTCACAGTGGCACTTAATAAAACTGTCTACACAAACATCCACCATGCTCTTTTGAATTATTTATATTATTGGTATTCACTTGCCATTCTTCCTGCCATTTGTCAGAGCAGAACTGGCCACTGAAGTCCAAGAGTGTCTTGAACCATTAAAATGTAACCTTTAAAAAGCATGCCATTTTGCCCACAGAATGGGAAAAGATATTCACTATACCCACATCTGACAGAGGGCTGATCTCCAAATTTAGAAAGAACTCAAGAAGCAAGTCTCCAAAACACCAAAGGATCCAGTTAAAAAGTGGGCTACAGAACTAAATAGAGAATCCTCAATAGAGGAGTCTAAAATGGCTGAGAGACACTTGAGAAAGTGCTCAACATCCTTAGCCATCCAGGAAATGTTAATCAAAACAACTCTGAGATACCATCTTACTCCTGTCAGAGTGGCTAAAATAAAAAACACTAACGACTGGCACTCCCAGATCTATGTCTAAAATCCATATATGAGAGAGTACATGCCATGTTTCTCTTTTTGTGACTGGGTTACCTCACTTAGGATGGTTTCTTCTAGTATCATCCATTTGCCTGCAAATCTCAGGATTCCATTGTTTTTTTTCTGCTGAATAGTACTCCATTGTGTAAATCTACCACATTTTCTCTATCCACTTTTCAGTGGAGGGGCATCTAGGTTGCTTCCAAGTTCTGGCTATTACAAATAATGCTACAATCCCATAGACAGAGAGTCTGGGATACAGAAACTTCATTCAGTGGCTGATGGAAGACGAGGCACACTCCCACGGCTAAGCACTGAACTGAACTCAAGAAAGCCAGTAACAGAGAGGGAGGGCTGATGACCAAAGGGATTAAGACTGTGCTGGTTTAACTCCCAGAAACAGCTGACCTGACAAAGGTTAACTCTTGAATCCCAGGCATCAGCCTGGGAATCCAACATGGGACTGATCAAGACCCTCTGAATGTGGGTGTCAGTGAGGAGGCCTAGGTAATCTATTGAGCCTTGGGCAGTAGATGAGTATTCATCCAGAGTATACACATGGACTTTGGACTCCCATCTAACAATGTGAGATCCACTCTCACCCTGAACTCTTGGGGGAGGGTCTAGGACCTGCCCTGGATGAGATGACAGACTATGGACATCCCCATGGAGGGCCTCACTCTCCCTGGTGAAATAAGGGAATAATGAGGGTGTTGGGGGGAGGGCAGGGGAGTAGGGGAGGGAAAGGGAGAGTGACCTGGAACTGACTTTGAAGCAACCTTGTTTCTAACCTAAATTTAAACTTAAAAATAATTAATAATAATAATGAAAACACCAACAACAATTTATTCTGGAGAGGATGTGGTGAAAGGGGAACACTCCTTCACTGCTGGTGGGAGTGCCTACTTGTACAGCCACTTTGGAAATCAGTGTGGAGATTCCTCAATAAATGGGAATAAACCTACCACAAGACCCAGCACCTCCACTCTTAGGCATATATCCAAAATATGTTCATTCATACAACAAGGATGTCTGTTCCACTATGTTCATAGCAGCTTTATTTGTAATAGGCAAAATTTGGAATCAACGTAGATACCCCTCAACCGAAGAGTGGATAGAGAAAATGTGGTAGATTTACACAATGGAGTATTACCCAGTGAAAAAAAACAATGGAATCCTGAAATTGGCAGGCAAATGGATGGCACTAGAAGAAACCATCCTGAGTGAGGTAACCCAGTCACAAAAAGAAAAACATGGTATGTACTCTCTCATATATGATATTTAGACATAGATCTTGTTTTCTGTCACAAACTAGTGTGTAAAGTGTCAACACAACTTGCAGTTTCCCTTAATAATCAACTCGGTTTCTTTAGCAGTGATCAGATGTGCGATTTTCTTTTTTGACTTGTGATATCTGACAAAAGCCTTTTCTTCAAATATTTCTAGGGAGTGTAGGTGATTCACTAGTGAGTTCACAACTAATCCCAGAGGAGGATATTTGCAGAGTTAGAGGTCAAGGAGAAGCTGTTGAGCGACTATCTGCTAACAGAAGTCCTCCAACCTTGAGCCACTCTCAAGTTCTAAGCAAGGAAAACAAAGAGTCCCAAAAAATGACAGAAGTTAACACTCTAAAATGCAGAAGCTAATGTGGATCACTGGGCAGTGATGAAGTACAAGGGATTTGGCAACAGCCCTCTTGTGTAATCCTTAGTGTCTCTGAGTAAGGCAATTAACCTCTTCAAAGGTCCTTTACAAACCCACAAAATGTTGGTCAACAAAGGCAGCTACTTTGTTGGACTATTGTGAAAACCTCTTATCAGAACAGATAAAAGACATCAGCAATCTATAAGGATAAGCTAATGTCAATATACTGCATATATTATGTAATTTGAGAATGCTATCTGACATCATAAGCTTCAAATTATCATGATTTCTATGAAGTCACACAAAGCTGTCGTGACTTATATAATCAGTGGAAATTTTGAATTTTTACCTTATGTAAGAAGCTTCCCATTCCAGTGCCTGGGGATTGCCTGGGAACCGCACAGAACTTCCCATCCCGGCAGAAGCCAAGCACCCCAGATTCCAGGTCTTCTCTTCCACCAACAAGACCAGGAAACCAGCAGATCCAGGTAAACAAGGCCCTGCATCTCTTGGGGGAAGGTCCAGGCCCTGTCCTGGATGAAATGACAGACTATGGACACCACCATGGAGGGCCTCACCCTCCCTGGGGAAATGAGGGGTTATTGGGGATGTTGGTGGGAGGGCACGGGAGGAGGAGAGGGAAATGGAGAGGGACCTGGAATTGACATGTGAAGCAACCTTGTTTCTAATTTAAATTTAAATTAAAAAATATATATATAAAGATATTATAAAAAAGAAGTGACTTAAGTTCAATAGTATTTAAGTGTTTTATCCAATAACTAATAATGTATATTTGTTAAACGAGAAAAGATCATATTTTCTAGTGTCAAATATCTCCAGAACTTTATGCCTTTAATAATATTATTGTTGAAAACAATCTCACAAAATAAGCAGTTATCCAAGATGAAGTAAATGAGGTTAGATATACCTACAGAAGAGAGAGACATGAGGTCTCACTTGAGGATGGAAGCCTTGGATGAGCTGAGAAGTGAAGTGTATCAGAAACGATAATGATGATGGGAAGAAGAAAAACAGGGAAAGTCCAACAGAGTAATGTGCAGATGTTTCTGACAGAAGACTATGATGTTAGGATGGATGAGGGAAAGCAAATGGAGCCTCACCTTAGGCTGAGGAGTTTCCTCACATCGTGAAGGCATACCTCCCTGTTTTAAAGATGAGTGTTTACAAACCAGTGAAATCATTTGAACTTTTATTATGAATTCAATACAGGACTTCTGACCCATCCCTAGTTTACACATCTATCCCCGTGTGTCCATACTCTACAAGGAGACCAGACTCACAGTGAGAATCCATAACTTTGGCCTGCCACAGTATTGGCTACTATGAACCAGTAACCGTGTGTCGTCCATTTCAAGTTTCTGTGATGAGTGGGATATTTTGAAAGATTTTGGGTGTTTTTTTGTGATACCATAGGTTGCTAACTGAAGTTTGTGTGGAGGCTCATTACAATGATGACTGATGACATCTCACACATTGTAGGATGTGTTGACAATGCCATGTTGATAGAGAAGATGTGATTTCAATGGCACATGTCTTCTGATCATCACAAACTACAGTGATTCTCAATCGGTATATGAACTAACAGTTCTTCTGTGTCTGTCCAAGGCCAAACGGAGTTAACTGTTTGAGAATCTTTACAGTTACACCAAACTAGGGCATCCACCTTTGAGACAAAAGCATGCATTCTGTAACTGAACCTTGGCGGGTACTCACCTTTACACAGTTAAACTAATATTCTGCAACAGACACATATGTAATACATCTTTGCCTACTTAAAATGATATTTTACAACATGGGGGGTCTGTCTCATGTAAACTTCTGTAGTGAGCACATTACACCTGTGCCACAGTACACATGTGGATGTCAGAAGACAGTTAATGATGGGCTGGAGAGATGGCTCAGCCATTAAAGGCTAGGTTCACAGCCAAAAACATAAGAAGACAGTTAATGGAAGTCTGATTCTCCTTCTCTATGTGGATTCTGAGTCTGTCAGGTGCGGTGATAGCTTCTCTCCCACTAAGCCATCGTGTTGGCCATCATAAGTTTAGTTTCAGTTGTCTGGCATTCTTTGTGCATGATTTGTTTCCTTGACATTTTATCTCTTGAACAGATTTTCTCTTTGTTTTTCACTCCAGTTCTCACCACATGAATTCATTGGTGTTCCTCCTTGAGGTGTCTTCTTTCATTCTCTCAGAATGAGATTGTTTCAGAAGAATCTGTGAGCCTATTGCATGTGAGATGCATTTTTGACTTTGTTCATGAAAATTAAGAGAAAACTGAGTTGCCCTTTCATGTCTGCTCTCCTGTTCCAGCATCCCCCCACCCTAACAAAATCTCTACAACACTGTTGCAGTCAGTGTTGCTGTCACTTGTGGGGTATCTTGCCTTGTGGGCAAGAGAATTCAGCAGGATTGATGATCCTTTTTATGTCTGATGACAAAGGGATTTTCACATTCCCTGAATCAGACAACCAGTTCAAATGGATAGGGACCATCCATGGAGCAGCCATCACAGTATATCAAGACCTGAGGGATAAGCTCTCACTAGATTCCCTCAGTGGCTACCCTTACAATGGACCCACGGATATGTTTCTCACTCCCTGCTACCACCCCAGCATAGACATTCAAGACAACATTTGCCTGAACATGGTAAAGGAAAAGCGGTCCACTCTACATGATGTCAGAACCATCTAGTTCTCTAATCAGAGCCCGCTAGGAAAAGTAAAAAAAATTGTCCCTTGAGCACACATGACACTGAGCTCTAGAAAACCCCACAGAGTTTAAGAAGTGCCTACAGGAAATTAATAGACAGAAGGTCTCCTGTAAAGAGTCCTGACACTAAATGTCCACCTTATCTTTTTGTTGTCTTTTTTCTTGATGGTTCTGTCCTCTCCTTGAATTCTATGCTGTGGTGTTGTATTATTGTTTTTCTGTTAAATTAAATCTCCTTAATTCCTACAATATATGTTAAACATATATATATACATACACACATATATAGATTTTTGTTAAAAAAAAGTTAAACAAATTAAGACAGAAGAGAGGCATATAACTAGGCCAGCAGAATAATTTGGCTTCCTTATTTCACTTTCTATCTAGAATCCGTGCTCCTCTTTTCAATTGCTAATAAGGGTTTTGTTTAAACCTTATTAGGGATTTCACTTAAGGGATTTCACTTAAGAATCAGACACTTTCATTCCAAAGGCTCTTGACTAAGCCTCACAGCATGGGTAAGTAGCATAGACTTTCAAGGTGTCAGAGTGAGCAGTATTTTAATTATTCTCCATTCTTGGTACACAGAATGAGCAATATATATATACATATATATATATATATGATTCAGATTCAGTCAAGTAAATTGTAGACTACTCCATAATGGCAGGACAAATTTAGTTAGGTCTGGACATGCAGAGGATAAGGCACTGATTGAAGGAATTGCCAGTCAGTGACACATAATCTTGGGAAGACACGTGGTGTATCCATCATTTTTGTCTTATTGGCTTCAAGATGGTCAGTAGCATGATCAACAGTCACCAGTGTACTATGGGATGGGGACAGTGGGCATATATGACTTCATATGCATCACTAGAATAATGTAGTATTTCTGCTTCTAGATATGTAGCCAAAACCATTGGTGCTTTTTGGGTAGATGGTATATTTATATATTTTTTACTATACAAGTATCCATATGATGACATACATTGATATTTTCCTACTATGAGAAAAGCACAGAAATCACTAATTTCTACTACCTGCAAAAGGATCTCAATTTTACAAATGAATTCAGAGATAGCACATACCAGGAGTAATCTGAGGCAAGAGAAAAAATGATAAGCTTGTTTATTTGTTTTCTTACACAACATGAGTACTGGGAAATGGTAACACTTAGGTACAGAAAAGTGTCCTGGTAATTCTGCTGCTTTCGTGGAAGGGCATCTCCTACCATCCAGATGATGAGAAACAGCATGCAAAGTCTTTATTGTATGGTTTTGTATATTGTGCCTTATCTCCTAAGAATAAAACTAACACAATATCAAACAAGAATGACAGCACATCATTTGATGGCTCC